>NC_088642.1:305000-418398 GCF_036013475.1 Columba livia | reverse complement strand
CCCCCCTATCTTCCCCCCGCCCTATCTTCCCCCCCCTATCTTCCCCCCCCTATCTTCCCCCCCCTATCTTCCCCCCCATCATCTTCCCCCCCATCTTCCCCCCCCATCTTCCCCCCCCCTATCTTCCCCCCCCATCTTCCCCCCCCCCTATCTTCCCCCCCCATCTTCCCCCCCCTCCTATCTTCCCCCCCCCATCTTCCCCCCCCAACTTCCCCCCCCTCCTATCTTCCCCCCCCTCCTATCTCCCCCCCCATCCTATCTTCCCCCCCTCCTATCTCCCCCCCCTCCTATCTCCCCCCCCCTCCTATCTCCTCCCCCCCTCCTATCTTCCCCCCCCCTCCTATCTTCCCCCCCCCTCCTATCTCCCCCCCCCTCCTATCTTCCCCCCCCTCCTACTCCCCCCCTATCTCCCCCCCCTCCTATCTTCCCCCCCTCCTATCTTCCCCCCCCTCCTATCTTCCCCCCCCCATCCTTTCTTCCCCCCCCCTCCTATCTTCCCCCCCCTCCTATCTTCCCCCCCCTCACTATCTTCCCCCCCTCCTCCTATCTTCCCCCCCCCTCCTATCTTCCCCCCCCCTCCTGTCTTCCCCCCCCTGTCTCCCCCCCCTCCTGTCTTCCCCCCCCCCTCCTGTCTTCCCCCCCCCTCCTCCTGTCCTCCCCCCCTCCTGTCTTCCCTCCCCTCCTTCTCCCCCCCTCCTGTCTCTCCCCTCCTGTCTCCCCCCCTCCTGTCTTCCCCCCCCTCCCTGTCTTCCCCCCCCCTCCTGTCTTCCCCCCCCTCCTGTCTTCCCCCCCCTCCTGTCTTCCCCCCCCTCCTGTCTTCCCCCCCTCCCTATCTTCCCCCCCCTCCTATCTTCCCCCCCTCCTATCTTCCCCCCCCTCCTATCGTTCCCCCCCTCCTATCTTCCCCCCCTCCTATCTTCCCCCCCCTCCTATCTTCCCCCTCCTATCTTCCCCCTCCCCCTCCTATCTTCCCCCCCTCCCTATCATCTCCCCCGCCCTCCTATCATCTCCCCCCCCCATCTTCCCCCCCCATATCTATCTTCCCCCCCTCCTATCTATCTTCCCCCCCCCTCTCCTATCTATCTTCCCCCCCTCCTATCTATCTTCCCCCCCTCCTATCTATCTTCCCCCCCCTCCTATCTATCTTCCCCCCCCCTCTTATCTATCTTCCCCCCCCCTCTTATCTATCTTCCCCCCCCTCCTATCTATCTTCCCCCCCTCTCCTATCTATCTTCCCCCCCCCTCCTATCTATCTTCCCCCCCCTCCTCTCTATCTATCTTCCCCCCCCCCTCCTATCTATCTTCCCCCCCCTCTCCTATCTATCTTCCCCCCCTCCTATCTATCTTCCCCCCCCCTCTTATCTATCTTCCCCCCCCTCTCTATCTCCCCTAATCTTCCCCTCCCCTCCTATCTATCTTCCCCCCCGCCTCTTATCTATCTTCCCCCCCTCCTATCTATCTTCCCCCCCCCCCATCTATCTTCCCCCCCCCCTCCTGTCTATCTCCCCCCCCCTCCTGTCTATCTCCCCCCCCTCCTGTCTATCTCCCCCCCTCCTGTCTATCTCCCCCCCCTCCTGTCTATCTCCCCCCCCCTACCTATCTTCCCCCCCCCTCCCTGTCCTTCCCCCCCCTTCCTGTCTTCCCCCCCCTCCTATCATCTCCCCCCTCCTGTCTTCCCCCCCCCTCCTGTCTTCCCCCCCACCTCCTATCATCTCCCCCCCTCCTGTCTTCCCCCCCCCCTCCTGTCTTCCCCCCCCTCCTATCATCTCCCCCCCTCCTGTCTTCCCCCCCCTCCTGTCTTCCCCCCCTCCTATCATCTCCCCCCCTCCTGTCTTCCCCCCCTCCTATCTTCCCCCCCCTCCTATCTTCCCCCCCCTCCTATCTTCCCCCCCCCTCCTATCTTCCCCCCCCTCCTATCTTCCCCCCCCTCCTACTCTTCCCCCCCCTCCTATCATCTCCCCCCGCTCCTACATCTCTCCCCCCCTCCATCATCTCCCCCCCCCTCCTATCATCACCCCCCCTCCTATCATCTCCCCCCCCCTCCTATCATCTCCCCCCCTCCATCCATAATCTCTCCCCCCCCCATCTTCCCCCCCCCTATATTCCCCCCCCCATCTTCCCCCCCTCCTACTTCTCCCCCCTCTCCATCTTCCCCCCCCATATCTATCTTCCCCCCCCCATATCTATCTTCCCCCCCCCTCCTATCTATCTCCCCCCCCCTCCTATCTATCTTCCCCCCCCCCTCCTATCTATCTTCCCCCCCCCTCCTATCTATCTTCCCCCCCCCTCCTATCTATCTTCCCCCCCCCCCTCCTATCTATCTTCCCCCCCCCCTCCTATCTATCTTCCCCCCCCCCTCCTATCTATCTTCCCCCCCCCTCCTTATCTATCTTCCCCCCCCCTCCTATCTATCTTCCCCCCCCCTCCTATCTATCTTCCCCCCCCCTCCTATCTATCTTCCCCCCCCCTCCTATCTATCTTCCCCCCCCCTCCTATCTATCTTCCCCCCCCCTCCTATCTATCTTCCCCCCCCCTTCCTATCTATCTTCCCCCCCCCTCCTATCTATCTTCCCCCCCCCTCCTATCTATCTTCCCCCCCCCTCCTATCTATCTCCCCCCCCCTCCTATCTATCTTCCCCCCCCCTCCTATCTATCTTCCCCCCCCCCTCCTATCTATCTTCCCCCCCCCTCCTATCTATCTCCCCCCCCCCCTCCTATCTATCTTCCCCCCCCCTCCTATCTATCTTCCCCCCCCCTCCTATCTATCTTCCCCCCCCCTCTATCTATCTTCCCCCCCCCTCCTATCTATCTTCCCCCCCCCTCCTATCTATCTTCCCCCCCCCTCCTATCTATCTTCCCCCCCCTCCTATCTATCTTCCCCCCCCTCCTATCTATCTTCCCCCCCCCTCCTATCTATCTTCCCCCCCCCTCCTATCTATCTTCCCCCCCCCTCCTATCTATCTTCCCCCCCCCCTCCTATCTATCTTCCCCCCCCCTCCTATCTATCTTCCCCCCCCCTCCTATCTATCTTCCCCCCCCCCCCTCCTATCTATCTTCCCCCCCACTCCTATCTATCTTCCCCCCCCCTCCTATCTATCTTCCCCCCCCCCTTCTCCCCCCCCCTATCTATCTTCCCCCCCCCTCCTATCTATCTTCCCCCCCCCCTCCTATCTATCTTCCCCCCCCCTCCTATCTATCTTCCCCCCCTCCTATCTATCTTATCTTCCCCCCCCCTCCTATCTATCTTCCCCCCCCCTCCTATCTATCTTCCCCCCCCCCTCCTATCTATCTTCCCCCCCCTCCTATCTATCTTCCCCCCCCTCCTATCCTATCTTCCCCCCCCTCCCTACCTATCTTCCCCCCCCCCTCCTACCTATCTTCCCCCCCCCTCCTACCTATCTTCCCCCCCCCTCCTATCTATCTTCCCCCCCCTCCTGTCTCCCTCCCCCCCCCCTCCTGTCTCCCCCCCCCCTCCTGTCTCCCCCCCCCTCCTGTCTCCCCCCCCCTCCTGTCTCCCCCCCCCTCCTGTCTTCCCCCCCCCCCCTCCTGTCTTTCCCCCCCCCTCCTGTCTTCCCCCCCCCTCCTGTCTTCCCCCCCCCTCCTGTCTTCCCCCCCCCCTCCTGTCTTCCCCCCCCCCGTCTCCCCCCCCCTCCTGTCTTCCCCCCCCCTCCTGTCTTCCCCCCCCCCCGTCTTCCCCCCCACCCCCTGTCTTCCCCCCCCTCCGTCTTCCCCCCCCCCTCCTATCTATCTTCCCCCCCCCTCCTATCTATCTTCCCCCCCCTCCTATCTATCTTCCCCCCCCTCCTATCTATCTTCCCCCCCCTCCTATCTATCTTCCCCCCCCTCCTATCTATCTTCCCCCCCCTCCTATCTATCTTCCCCCCCCCTCCTATCTATCTTCCCCCCCCCTCCTATCTATCTTCCCCCCCCCTCCTATCTATCTTTCCCCCCCCCCCATCTATCTTCCCCCCCCCCCATATATCTTCCCCCCCCTATCTATCTTCCCCCCACTCCTATCTATCTTCCCCCCCCATCTATCTTTCCCCCCATCTATCTTTCCCCCTACTCCTATCTATCTTCCCCCCCCATCTATCTTCCCCCCCCTCCTATCTATCTTCCCCCCCCTCCTATCTATCTTCCCCCCCCCTCCTATCTATCTTCCCCCCCCCATCTATCTTCCCCCCCCTCCTATCTATCTTCCCCCCCCCCTCCCCCTCCTATCTATCTTCCCCCCCCCGCCTCCTATCTACTTCCCCCTCTCTCCCCCCCGCCTCCTATCTATCTTCCCCCCCCCCTCCTATCTATCTTCCCCCCCCCCATCTATCTCCCCCCCCCTCCTATCTATCTTCCCCCCCCCTTCCTCCTATCTATCTTCCCCCCCCCCCCTATCTTCCCCCCCCTCCTATCTATCTCCCCCCCCCATCCTATCTCCCCCCCCCCCCCTATCTATCTTCCCCCCCCCCCCCAACTATCTTCCCCCCCCCAACTATCTTCCCCCCCCCTCCTATCTATCTTCCCCCTCTTCCTCCTATCTATCTTCCCCCTCTCCTCCTATCTATCTTCCCCCCCCTATCTATCTTCCCCCCCCTCCTATCTATCTTCCCCCCCCTCCTATCTATCTCCCCCCCCCCTCCTATCTATCTTCCCCCCCCTCCTATCAATCTTCCCCCCCCCCTCCTATCTATCTTCCCCCCCCCTCCTATCTATCTTCCCCCCCCTCCTATCTATCTTCCCCCCCCCTCCTATCTATCTTCCCCCCCCCCCTCCTATCTATCTTCCCCCCCCCCCTCCTATCTATCTTCCCCCCCCCTTCCTATCTATCTTCCCCCCCCCTCCTATCTATCTTCCCCCCCCCTCCTATCTATCTTCCCCCCCCTCCTATCTATCTTCCCCCCCCCCTCCTATCTATCTTCCCCCCCCCTCCTATCTATCTTCCCCCCCCTCCTATCTATCTTCCCCCCCCCTCCTATCTATCTTCCCCCCCCCCTCCTATCTATCTTCCCCCCCCCCTCCTATCTATCTTCCCCCCCCCTCCTAACTATCTTCCCCCCCCCCTCCTATCTATCTTCCCCCCCCCCTCCTATCTATCTTCCCCCCCCCTCCTATCTATCTTCCCCCCCCCTCCTATCTATCTTCCCCCCCCCCTCCTATCTATCTTCCCCCCACCCTCCTATCTATCTTCCCCCCCCACCTCCTATCTATCTTCCCCCCCCTCTATCTATCCCCCCCCCTCCTATCTATCTTCCCCCCCCCCCTCCTATCTATCTTCCCCCCCCCCTCCTATCTATCTTCCCCCCCCTCCTATCTATCTTCCCCCCCCCTCCTATCTATCTTCCCCCCCCTCCTATCATCTTCCCCCCCCCTCCTATCTATCTTCCCCCCCCCTCCTATCTATCTTCCTCCCCCCCCCTCCTATCTATCTTCCCCCCCCCTCCTATCTATCTTCCCCCCCCTCCTATCTATCTTCCCCCCCCCCCCTCCTATCTATCTTCCCCCCCCCTCCTATCTATCTTCCCCCCCCCTCCTATCTATCTTCCCCCCCCCCTCCTATCTATCTTCCCCCCCCCTCCTATCTATCTTCCCCCCCCCTCCTATCTATCTTCCCCCCCCCTCCTATCTATCTTCCCCCCCCCATCCTATCTATCTTCCCCCCCCCTCCTATCTATCTTCCCCCCCCCCTCCTATCTATCTTCCCCCCCCCTCCTATCTATCTTCCCCCCCCCTCCTATCTATCTTCCCCCCCCCTCCTATCTATCTTCCCCCCCCCTCCTATCTATCTTCCCCCCCCCTCCTATCTATCTTCCCCCCCCCCTCCTATCTATCTTCCCCCCCCCTCCTATCTATCTTCCCCCCCCCTCCTATCTATCTTCCCCCCCCCCTCCTATCTATCTTCCCCCCCCCCTCCTATCTATCTTCCCCCCCCCTCCTATCTATCTTCCCCCCCCCTCCTATCTATCTTCTCCCCCCCCCTCCTATCTATCTTCCCCCCCCCTCCTATCTATCTTCCCCCCCCTCCTATCTATCTTCCCCCCCCCTCCTATCTATCTTCCCCCCCCCCTCCTATCTATCTTCCCCCCCCCTCCTATCTATCTTCCCCCCCCCTCCTATCTATCTTCCCCCCCCCTCCTATCTATCTTCCCCCCCCCTCCTATCTATCTTCCCCCCCCTCCTATCTATCTTCCCCCCCCTCCTATCTATCTTCCCCCCCCCTCCTATCTATCTTCCCCCCCCCTCCTATCTATCTTCCCCCCCCCCTCCTATCTATCTTCCCCCCCCCTCCTATCTATCTTCCCCCCCCCTCTATCTATCTTCCCCCCCCCTCCTATCTATCTTCCCCCCCCCCTCCTATCTATCTTCCCCCCCCCCCCTCCTATCTATCTTCCCCCCCCCTCCTATCTATCTTCCCCCCCCCTCCTATCTATCTTCCCCCCCCTCCTATCTATCTTCCCCCCCCCTCCTATCTATCTTCCCCCCCCCTCCTATCTATCTTCCCCCCCCCCCTATCTATCTTCCCCCCCCCTCCTATCTATCTTCCCCCCCCCTCCTATCTATCTTCCCCCCCCCTCCTATCTATCTTCCCCCCCCCTCCTATCTATCTTCCCCCCCCCTCCTATCTATCTTCCCCCCCCCTCCTATCTATCTTCCCCCCCCCTCCTATCTATCTTCCCCCCCCTCCTATCTATCTTCCCCCCCCTCCTATCTATCTTCCCCCCCCTCCTATCTATCTTCCCCCCCCTCCTATCTATCTTCCCCCCCCCTCCTATCTATCTTCCCCCCCCCTCCTATCTATCTTCCCCCCCCCTCCTATCTATCTTCCCCCCCCCTCCTATCTATCTTCCCCCCCCCTCCTATCTATCTTCCCCCCCCCTCCTATCTATCTTCCCCCCCCCTCCTATCTATCTTCCCCCCCCCATCTTCCCCCCCCCCCATCTATCTTCCCCCCCCTATCTATCTTCCCCCCCCCTCCTATCTATCTTCCCCCCCCATCTATCTTCCCCCCTCTCCTATCTATCTTCCCCCCCCCTCCTATCTATCTTCCCCCCCCCTCCTATCTATCTTCCCCCCCCCTGCTATCTATCTTCCCCCCCCCCCTCCTATCTATCTTCCCCCCCCCCCTCCTATCTATCTTCCCCCCCCCCTCCTATCTATCTTCCCCCCCTCTCCTATCTATCTTCCCCCCCTACCTCTTGTCTATCCCTCCCCCCCCTTTCTTCCCCCCTCTCTATATCCCCCCCCTCCCCCTTTCCCCTCCTGCCATGATTTCTGCCTTGGTAATGAATATGAGTCAGGAGTCAGTGTTAGAAATGATCAGCTCGTCCTCAGTCCCTACTGCTGCCGTTTTAAACGCAGCCTGTGTAGATGTCTCCTTCGCCATTGGAGCACGAGGGTTTGCTGATACTGTGTGGGACATGCTGCTGCAGCACCGTGTGCCCGGAATTCACGCGCTGCTGTGTTGTGTTTTTAATACAGACATATCAAGTTGACCTGAAGCCCAACGGGTCGGAAATCATGGTAACAAACGAGAACAAGCGGGAGTACATTGAGTAAGTGTTTTCCGAACTGCTCCTGCTGTAGGAAGAGCAGTTGTACTTGTGTCAGAGCCGACCCCGCCGCGCTCGCTGCAGTTCGTACCGCAGCACAGCAGCAGAGACCCTTTACACTAAATCCTGTTGTTGCGTTGTTCATACCCCCGTCCTTACCAAGTCTGAATTTATACCTTTCTATGAGTTACGCGGCCGCGGGGCTGCGTTGCTGACCGACCACGTGTGGATTTGCTTGTCCCGTGGGCTTCTCTGCAGGCACTGGGAATCTGTACCTTGTTCTCTGGCAGTGCCGTCACCCGACTGGCCGTCGCGGTGGAACAGCAACACAGTGCTGCTTTTACCATTCATTATTTTGCACACAATATATTTGCACTCCCAGCTCTTTTTCACTTTTTTCACACAATTTTTTACTTGTGTCTTTTTTTCATTATTAAGATGCAAAATCTTAGACATCATAAACTTTTTAGATCTCCATCACCTCAGTACAGTGCAGAAAGGAAAAGCTCTTGGGAACGCGTGGTCAGTCAGGTTTACACGCAGATAACTGTTGTGGCTGATTACCATCAATGCTGGTATCGCTCATTTGGAAATGATTAATGCAACAGTTACAATTTTATTCTTGTGTCATAACATCCAAACGATGACTTCTCACACGTATGTAGTACTTACGTGATATCACCGATGTCGTGTAGATAATGAAACAGCATTGCCTATAGAATATCGGGTGATTTGTCTGCATTACTTTACTGTGCAGCGTTTGTTGCAGCAGCAAAGGAAGGCAGATAAACTGACTCACTAGCTGCTAATGTCCTGAGGTGGCTGGTGCTGAAACACGAGCCTTTTCCTTTGATACTGCACGTTTTCATGTATTTAGTTATTTATAGGCAGTTTGTTATATCGAATTACATCTATCCTCAAATTTTGTAGACTTCGATGGGAACTGTTAACTACTCAGAGCTCTGAAGAACAGAATGTGTAATTATTTAGGCACCTACCCCCAGCAGCACTGACAGCACCCCGAGCGGAGGCTCCGGCTTCCCGGGGCGCGTGCCCAGAGGACGCGGGGTGACGGGCGCCGCAGCGGGCCCCGCGGCATCGCACCTCCCGGTTCTGGAGAACACGGAGCGCATGCAGCTCGAGTGTTCAAACCAGAACCACCATTTCCATCGGCCACGCAAGACAAACGTGCACGGTCACTCAGACGCTGCTCGGCGTGGCTGGAGCTCTGAGGGGTGGAAAGGTGGGAGCACCCCACCTTGCGGGTCCTGTTGAGAATACTCACGTGTTCTGTTGGTTTCCTGCAGCCTGGTCATCCAGTGGAGGTTCGTCAACAGAGTTCAGAAGCAGATGAACGCCTTTTTGGAGGTAAGGTGCTTTACCTGCTGGGCTTTTTCCCAAAACTATGGGTTTTTTAATGCAGACTTGTTACACACGAGTGTGTGCGTTAAGGGGTGGGGAGCTCTGCAGAACCGCACTAATTCTGGGGTGATTTTATGATCTCACAGTTTCACCTTGTGTAAGAACATATCATCTTGCCCTGATAAGAATAAGAACATTCTCTTTCAAGTTTAAATTGGGTGATTCATTTCTAAAGCCAAAGATCCAGTTAGATAAAACTTAACTTTGCTGTTCTTTCTCTTAGGGTTTCACAGAACTTCTTCCTATTGATCTGATTAAAATTTTTGATGAAAATGAACTAGAGGTGAGTTTGTTGAATTAAAATCCAGAAACGACAGATTCATAATGCTCATCACAACAAGATGCGTTATGTTCTAGGCTCGTCATAAATCTATAGATTACATAAAAGCACCAGAAATGGTGATTACTCAGCGAGGCGGCGGAGCGTGTGTGTGTGTGAAGATGTGAGGAGCTGTCTGAGCTACCAGCAGCCAGGCCGTGCCAGGCCGTGCCAGGCCGTGCCAGGCCGTGCCAGCGCAGCCGCTGCGGGGGCGCGGACGGCCTCCTCCAGAACAGGGCTGCGAGCGCCTCCTGAGCAGCAGCTCGGCTCCCTCTGTGTGCACCGAGGTTTAGAACGTCGGCAGACGGGGCAGGCGTGACCTTGTTTGCCTGATTAAGTGTCCAGGATAAGGCAATCCCGTCTTCAGTTAACACCCTAACCATGTACCTCCCTGTGCAGTTACTGATGTGTGGCCTTGGCGATGTTGATGTTAATGACTGGAGACAACACACGATCTACAAAAATGGATACTGCCCCAATCATCCCGTTATCCAGTGGTTCTGGAAGGTAATATTGGTTTATCACATATGCTTCTCCAGCTAATCCAAAAAGTCATAGTTACTGTGTTGTTTGTGGAGCCCGTTACACGTCTGTTACAGTCTGAAACAGACAATTTCCTCGGGTTTTGTTTTAACAACGGTCTCTACAGCCGTGGCAGTGATGCCTGTGTTTGCCAACAGGCCGTTCTACTGATGGATGCGGAGAAGCGGATCCGGTTGCTGCAGTTTGTCACGGGGACGTCCCGCGTGCCTATGAACGGATTTGCTGAGCTCTACGGTGAGCTCCCTGTGCCCTCTGGGGAGTCTGCATGCCAGCCCTGCCCCCGGAACGCTCGTGCCGTGTGAGGAGGAGAACGAATGCTGGTTAACCGGCATTCAGTCTTGGAGTGTTAATGTCCGGGTTACTCCTTGAGCATTATATGCGCTCCATGCAAAGGTAGTCAGATAAACTTAACAAGCTAACTGGACTTGGAACAATAACCACATTCCTATTTCCTTCAGCATAGTTTTAGTTAAGAGAGTTTGTACCAGATGAAAAGTCTAGCCTACAATTTATGCACGTGTTTAACTTTTAAAATACTACTTAGGTAGTCAATTGATATTTCATATGACTTTCGTTTTCACGCAGGTTCAAACGGGCCTCAGCTGTTTACAATAGAGCAATGGGGAAGTCCCGATAAGCTGCCCAGAGCTCACACATGGTAAGTCCTCCAAGCATGAAGTTACACGGCTTTTCGGGATTGTTGTGCTGTCAGGAAAGGGACAACTGCCTGACACTTTAATGCTATTCGATCATATTCCAAGTAACCCTTTCAACTCAGGACTTCTAGTAACTCCTTATGTGTTAGACTATGTGCTAGAGAGAAGAAATAGCTATTTCCCACTTTATCTTATACTACGTTTGAAGAAATTGCTACCCCTCTATACCAAATGCTAGCCATCATATTTGAAGTGCTATGGTAGCCTGCAAACTGGGAAAAGCACTGGGCTATTGACACATGGAAGTAATTTGAATCCCTTCTGCTAGGAGCCTTTTCCCCGTATCACATACCTCAGCGCTCACGTGAGGTACCTGCGGCACGATGCGGGGGGAGCAGGTGGAACGCGCTGCGATTGCCGCTGCAGAGTCCCCACGTGTCGCGGACAGGTTGTCACGCCTGTCCCTCCCAAACTCCTCATGGCTTCCCAGGGCCTTCTGCCTTAGGAAAAATGTGAAAGTTTTGTTAGAACAAACACACCAAGCCAGCCCTACCACCTTCCAGAACCCACCTGTCCTCCTGATGTTTCAGTTCCCTGTTAGACTTGGGCTAGATTCTACAGGACCTTTCCAAGACCTTCTTTTGGCTGTTTCGTCTCTCTCCCAGAGGGCAGAGCGTCTGTCCCACAAATTCACACCACCTTTGCACAACCAGCCTTTTGACAAAGACGTCTTCAGTCACTAAACAGCCGGTGTGGCTTTTCTGGTTGTTTGGGGTTTTTCCCTTCCCAAACTTAACAAATTCCCCTTCCAGCCAGGCCCTGTTTGCGGAGGCCGAGCCGGCCCGGCAGCGCTGGGCCCGGCAGCGCTGGGCTCGGTGCCACCGCGGGCACCAGCTCGGTTTGCACAGGACAGTGCAGCCATTGCACCTGAGGACAATAAGACACATCCTCTGCTAGGGCCCCTCATCAGTTAATGCTTCCTTTGTCTTTAAAATTGTGTGTGTTTTTCAGTGAATAATTAAACGGTTCTTTTCCTCCTACATTGCAGCTTTAATCGCCTAGACTTACCTCTTTATGAATCTTTTGAAGATCTGCGAGAGAAGCTGCTCATGGCAGTTGAAAACGCTCAAGGATTTGAAGGAGTGGATTAAACCGTCGCCTTTTTCGCCCTTCAAGCAAGTTCCGCTTGCACTCCGGCGCTTGCCGAGGGACCGGGTGGCTCTGGCGGGTCCACGGAGCAAACCCTGGGTGCCGCTGCCCGGCGCCGGGACCGGCGCCCGCGGGGCTGCCCCCGCGGCTCCTCCACCGGGACTCTGATCACATTTCAGCAGGACTTACTCTATTTATGTTGTGCCTCTGTAGGCAAAGCCCTTAATAAATATTTTACCTAATTTCTAATGACAATGAATGGAATTAATCATTTTACAGGTATAGTATTACAACTCATGTTTACTTTTTAATTGATTTAGACATTTTCAGATTTTGTTTCATTACAATTAAATATCATATACTTGGAAAAATGAGCATTTTTCTTAATTTCATACCAGACTCGCTGCCAGTGTCCTTTCTGCAGAACACATTTGAGCCCCACGTTCCCCAGCCATTAAGCAAGCAGGAGAGAGCTGTGTTGGAAATAAGCTCTACGTGGGCCGTGTGTGGAGAGCAGCTCTTCTCACTGAGCACAGAGATAGTTCTGTATCCAGAATTACGGACTGGATGTTGCATTTTTGTATAAATATTACAATAGTTACCAGTCAGGGGAGAATCATACCATGGCATGCCAAATCCCATGCTCAATAAAGAAATTGCCTCATTATTGCTAATATTTACGTGTACTATAAAGCATTTTGGGGTAGGGTTGGCATTAACCATTCTAGGAAGATATGCTTAACCCTCCCCTTACCTTTGTACAGTGATTCTTTTATCCTTTCCTCTTGACTGTGTGCAGTGGAGGCATTCTGAATGAAACCTGGCACTGCGTGATTTGGCACTATGGAAAACAGATCTGTTTGTCTCCTATCTGTATGCATTTGCTGATGATATCTAAATAACAACGGGGTTTGGTTTGTTTCTAACTGCACCCACTCTAAAGGCACTTTATGTACCACATGGAAATCATATCTGGTTTTTATCATAAACATCAATGTGATTCTGTTCCTTCTCACTGCACATGTCTTTCTGGTGCAATATCTATCAATTGTGAATTTGGCTGCTGCTGATGTATAAAAGAAACAAACAGATGTAGAGCTGAGCCTGCAGACTTGTTCTCAGCAATTGTTTGGTGATTTATTTTTTACTTAATCACAAAGATTTATTTAATATACACTGCTATCTAATCAATTTTGTTACCTATGACATGTTGCATGCCTAAACTATACTGTCAGAGTTGCATCTCTTTTGTGACAGATTAAAAGTGAAAGATTTGTATCTGATGGGCTGAAGTTAATGATGCCAGCAGCACCAGAGCCGCAGCCGTTTAACACTCAGCGTGGACAGGCTTTCCCCAGACCCCCGCAGTGCTTCTGGAGCAAGATGCCCCGTGCCAAATCCAGTCCTCGGCTCCTCGCCGGAGCCTTTCCGGCCGGGCAGGAGCAGGAGCCCCGAGCGGAAACGTTCCGCCGCGCTCGCGCACTAACGCAGTTTGAGCACTAACCCGTGCGTGGCCGAGGCTGCTCTGGTACCTGAACCCAGGCAAAGATTCCTCTGCTGCTGAGTTTCCTGACATTCCTTTGACCTTCCACATGAGGTGAGAGCCCAAACACGAGGACACGGCCCGTATCTGAGAGAGCAAGGTAACAAGTGTTTCCACTCACCTTCAGCGTGTTAGGTTACCTCCAGTTTGCAGCAAGCGAGGAGCAGAGTAAGGGGTGTCAGCTGTGCGGAGCGCGGAGGAGAGGGAGTTCGTTGTGCAGCGCGCCCGTAGCACGGGCCGCAGTGCTGTCCCTGGATCCGAGCTGCACTCTGCGCCCTCCGTCCTGGACGACTCCTGCGTGCAGCTGCACTCAAGGCATCGTTCTAGGAAAAAAGGGTAGCCAAGTGTCATTCACCTCCAACATCTAAACCACAAAGCAGTGGCACTTGCACCACAGCGTTGTGCCTTTCTTCACACAGCACACTCACCGCAGAACGGCCCAACAGCACTTCTGAAGGGCCTGTTCAGCTGCTTATTTTTGCTAATAAATGGCAATCATAAAGGTGGTACTTAAACCTGTTCTTGTTTGCTACTAAAAAGCAGGAAACAAAAGGTCCATTACTGGATTGGACATCTTAATTAAAAACAGAAGAAAACTAATGTACATTTTAACATATGCTTTTGTATTTAAAATTAGAAAACCCCTGCAGCCTTCACCCACCTGTTAGGGCGCTGCACTACGTAATGCACATTTGAAATGCGGGGGACGCTTATCAAACTGGAATCTACCGATACGAATGTCACCACCCGCCGCCCCGTCCCGCGCACCAGCGGCCGTTTGTCCAGGCCCCTTCTCCACTTACATGGCGGGTGGTTTTTCCCCTTGTCTAAGTGGTTTTCACACGCACCTCGTGCTTTCCCAGCGCGCCGTGCGGCTGCAGCAGCGCACGCGGCTCGCCCCGCAGGTCGCATCCGCAGCGCCGCGGCCGCGCGGACCGGCCGGAGCCCCCGGAGCGCAGAGAGCAACACTGCTGTGCTCTGCTGGTGAACGGGCGTTAATTTAAACTACATTATTAACATTCCCAAACATGCACAAGCGCCAAACATTCCAGAGTAAATTCACACTGATTTTTTGGGTCTGTTTTTTGTTAAATCACCTCCTATACTAGATGGCTCTTCGAAATTATGCCAAACTACCTTAAAATTCATTTTAAAAGTACAACTCATAAATAATGCTCTTTTTCACAATTAATGCAGTTTAACCTCTGGTTAGACTTGATACACTGTGGGGGAAGGATTTCTTTATAGACAAATGTCATTTTTTTCCATTTATTTTCTGAAGAGCAGTGAAAGAAATTGTAGTTTGTTTTCCTGACAGCGAAAGCTCAATGTGACAAAATGAAGTTGTTGTAATGAAATGATGCAACTTAATTAAGTATTTAATAAAGAATTTAGAAGCTACAGCAGTTGATACTTCGCCCTCGCTCCCGCCTGCCCGCAGCGCCCCTTTCCCTTAGTGATTCCCCACGAGCCTCACTGCGCGCATGGAACAGTCACTCATACACCTTTTCGGCTGAATAAAAGGTGTTCCTGAGAAAAACTCCCACTGGCCAGTGGTGCACAAGCACCTGCAGAGGGCAACTTGATGAGGATTTGAGCAACTAACACAAGGACAGCGGTTGCGCAGCGTTCTCCGGTGCCAGCAGAGCAAACGCAGAACGGGCACCTCCCAGCTCCGGAGCGCATCCCCCGTCACTATTCTACACCAAGAACTGCAGTGCTCCACCAGGCTCCCGTGGGCCTTCCGGAACGATGCGATGCTGCAGGGGCCGTACAAAGCACCACACTCAAACACTTGTCCTGAAAGCCACACCTGAAACAACTGTGAATGTTCTATGGCTCTTATTGCACATTTTCTATTACTCTTCTGCAGCCCACAATAATGTACAGACTACAAACAAAATAATTGCAACCAAGTGAACTTGTTTAACAATACAAGTCTGCCTGTTGGGAAATTTGGGTTGGTCTTCAGTGTTACAATTCTGATGTAGTGCTAAGAACAACGTCCTACTAACAGCAATGGAACTAACGTTGCCTTTTCTGTTCTCAGTGGGAATGCCTGATTTAACTATAAACCAAACCAGCACCAGCAAAGACCCCACAGAAAACCCCGCCTCCCCTTTCTGCCCACAGAGCCCCTGACGAGCACGGCGCGCCGGCCGTCAGCAGCGCTGGAGGGAGCAGCGGGTGGGCCGCTGTCGGTCCTCCCCGCAGCATCCAGCTGGGACAAGCTGCCCGCGGGCCCCGAAGCAAATCCACCCGAGCCCCGCGTCCGCGTGTTCAGACCCCAATCGCCGCCTCTGCAGCCGCTCGCAAAGGAAAAATCCTGCGCCATCCACATTAGTTCCCGTTCTTTTTTACGCTCACCGTCATTAACAAAAACAACCCATACACCAGATCAAATTAAAGGCCCAGCTGGACAAGATTCCAACAAAACAGGCCAAGAGAGGTGCCAACAGCCGCGTGCCCAGCGAAGGCACTTGGAACAGCAGGGCCGTGCAGCTCGAGCAGCGCTGCAGGCGTGACGGGCTCTTTGCACATCAATAGCCATAGAATCGATACATGTAAACAGTTTCTGCACCATGGGAAGTTCCAGCATTAGCAGCAGTCTGAGCACAGCGTCTATGGTCATTTTCCCTTGTCCGCAGAATGGCGGGGCAGCCAGACCCTGCACCCAGTGAATGCTAATGCCCAGAAATCCATTCTGTGTGCCAGGACGTTAATCAAGTAGGGATAACGCAGCAGAGCAATGGTGCCTGTGAGAATTACAGCTATTGTTGAATACTTAGTTATAACTCACGAGAACTTGGGCAGTGAAAACCTACTGGCAATCATGGCTGAAATACCATTAAAAACCAGAGCCGAGCTCTGCTCCAGCAACCTGTGATACTGTGATACTGTTAGCTTCCGGGGTTCAAACCCGCCCGAATCACAAGCTCGGTTTCGGGCTTTTCTTCCGCTGCACAGTAACTCCACACACGAGCCACTGTCAGTCCACGGACAGGCCCCAGGTTTGCTTGGCACCCCCACAGGAACTGCTCCCGCACAGGGACCAGAGACAATCATCTCTGGGTCACCACGGTCATTATCTCCCCAGACTGTGACTGAGAGCCTTGTTCCAGTTACATTTATTCTTGCGCAAACGCATCTGCAGCTTTCACCCCATTTATATTCCGGCATTTGCTCTGGTTGTTTCATCAGCTTTACAGATTAAACTTGAAAGTGTAATAAAATACAATTAAAAAGAGAAACTCATCACAAACATAAAGAAATCTCTTCTCTTCTACCCTGACAGCCTTTCAATGTTATGCTTCTGGCTTATCTTTTCAAATTCAAATATCTTTTTCAGTGGTGTAATAATTTACCACAATGCGTTGCAAATAACCTGGCTGAAACGTGTACCGTTTCCAGCAAGTGACACTGTGCAACTGCACAAGGTGTAAACACAACCATTTTTGCCGCTTATGTGTGGAAAACGGGGGGACGAGCGCAGAGCTTGTTCTGCCACGTCGGAGCGAGTGCCCCATTTTGACAGGCGCCTGCCGCGCTCCTGCCCTGCGGGTGTGCCGCACGGGTTACCGCACGGGCTCCGGACGTTCCTCCAACTGCTGCGCTGCCCGTTCTCAGCCCGCGGGCTCCCACCGCCACCGCGTCAGCCGGAGGACACGACCTCCCTGCAAAACCAGCTTTTAAACACGCGGTAAACCTTGAACCCTGGCCTGAAGTTAAAGAATAACAGAGATGGACGCTAAACCAATGCTCAGCAAATATTAGTCGCATGCGGTGGACAGACGCTTCTCTGCTGTACCTCTAAATATTTCAGTGTGATGCAGAACATATCTTTAGTTTAATAAGGGTTTCTTTACATGGAACAATAACAAAAACCCTACACGCTTGGAAGCAGCTAGATGTTAATATTTTGTGCGGGTCCAGGCATCTCCCTCCTCCGCGGTCCATGGAACCGAGGGCTGCCTGTCCCCACCACTGCCAACACCGCCCCTGCCATCCCAGAACCCTCCTTCACTGCATCGCTTTCCTGCTGTCAACAGCAGCAATTCAAAGCACTGCAGAGGGCACTTATAAAATATCCACCACGGTTAGGAAGCGACGGTTTCTTACATTTTGTACAGAATGACAGTTCCATCTACAGCAGCCTCTCTGGAAACATTGCTGGTACGGACCCTGCACCTTCTGCCCACACCAAGGCAGCAGGCACCACAAGCGAGCGCGGCAGCACCGGGCACCCGCGGGCACAGCCCCGCGGCCCTGCTCCACAAGGACCCGGAGCACACACCAGTACCAGCACCAGCGGCATTTCAGAGACCCGAGACTCATCTGACTGTCACAGCAGCTTTACGTTCATCTGCAGAAACAACTGTCATCGGGTTTTCCTGTGGGACAGTTACTAATAAAAAACGCCTTTTCTCCTTCTGGCCTCTCAGGCCAACGTGTATATACACACACACATCTGCCTCGCTATCTTTGTTTGCCCACAGCCGCCCATGCCCCGGGGCTGGAGTCCAATGACCAGAGCCCGTCCTCCGGTCACCCATCGCGTGTCCTGTTTGCTCTGCTCTCCCCGTCCCATTGGCGGGCAACGGTGGGAGGGGAACACCACCCAGAAACCCAGACAGGGGCTCAGCAAAACCCTTCACGCTGTGACATGTGAATTAGACCCCGAAACACACGGAAAAGCCCACTACTGATCATGAGAAACTCCTGGGCCTGGTTCGTGGAGACTGTCCCCCGCGCCCCAGCTGCGGCTCCGGAAAAGCCATTCCACTTCCTGCAGACACAAACGCCCACATCAAGCAGACTGCCCTCTCTGGGTGCCATGGCACTCTCTAGGTTTGGGAGGCATGGTTTCTCCATACAAAAGCATTCCAACTCTTTCCCACTACCACACTTCTTTCCCCGCTAACTTTTACACTTTAGTACAGCCCGTCAGACATGCCATAAGGCCCACAAGGTACATACACTCATGAGGTCTGGCTAACAGCACATACGTTCATTCATGAGGTATAGCTAACAAGATGAAAAAAATCTTTAAGTCTAAACGGCCACGCCAACAGTTTCAATAGGCCAATCAAATGAACTTGTTCAAATACTCATCTACAGAACACAAGGTCCTCTGGACTGAAAAATTTACCCTTAAAATAGCTGATTTAAAGAAACAGAGAGAGAACATTGATTTTTATTAAAAATTAGGGACACAGTCCAACACCCGTCACTTCAATAGGTGCTGGATCAGAGAGCTCAAACAAGCAACGCATATCACCCTTCAGTGCTGTGTGCCGGTTTCGCCTCTTGTCCTCACGCCCCAGCACACGAACCACAAACCAAGCCAACCACACGCTGCAAACCACACCAACCTTCATGCAAATAAAAAGTATCATTATTATAAATAACACTTTAAAAGCACTATTTTTAACTGTAATTCAAACTGCATGGTCTCCAGCCAGCTCCAGAGCGTGGCAGACCCGCCTGTCCGGCAGCGTGGTACCTGCCCACCAATCCCAAATTAGCACGGGACTCGATGTTCTGCTGGCGTTTAAGAAGCGTCAAACAAACTGAATCTTGCTACACCAGCCACTCAGTTTCATTAACTGCCCCAGAGCGTTTGCTCATTTACCTGAACTTAAACCAGCGCCCTGGGTTACTGCTTACAGAGGGCTGATAAGAACGATTAATATTTAACATTCTCAAGTTCACGTACACGAAGTAGCTCCAACAAGCTATCCACGAGAATATCGTACCCCAAATCACCAGTCACACTGGAAACGCAGGTGCAATTCCCCAGCAGAAGGCACATTTCACAACATTAAAACACAGGTTCCTCTCTGCACCAGGGCACACCCGTTCAGCACACCGTCAGGGTGCTGAGTGCCAGTGTGGCAGTGACAACCCTGCTATGCCAGAGGCACCACAGCCGGCCCCGTGCTCCTACAACCCACCAGCCTCCAGCAGCTGGGGCTGGACCTGCACCGGGCGCTGGAACCGCAGCCGGTGCTGCTGAGAACCAGCCCTGCCAGGCACCCAGAACCACAGCCCTGCCCAGTGACAGAACCTGCACCGGGCGCTGGAACCGCAGCCGGTGCTGCTGAGAACCAGCCCTGCCAGGCACCCAGAACCGCAGCCCTGCCCAGTGACAGAACCTGCACCGGGCGCTGGAACCGCAGCCGGTGCTGCTGAGAACCAGCCCTGCCAGGCACCCAGAACCACAGCCCTGCCCAGTGACAGAACCTGCACCGGGCGCTGGAACCGCAGCAATGTCCCACCCCACGTCCCAGCAAAGCCCCGGGCAGTAACGTTGAACAGCCGTGCCGGGCACAGCCGTGCCGGTGCCACCTTCGCACAGCACAGCTGCACCACGGACACCGCGGCAGATCCTCATGCCAGTGTGAGAAGAGCAGCTCGCGGCCACAGCAAATAGCCCACCTCCCCGGGGACACAGATCCAGCTCGGTGCACCTGCTGTTCTGCTGTGTCCACTCAGAGTCTAAGTTTGCTCAGAAGACAAAGCAGTTTTCAGGAGCATTCTAGAACAGCAGGTGAGTTCCACATTTCACTTCATTTCATACAGAATCTATCCCGCAAACTTTTTTTAACTTAGTAAGCAGAGAGAATAATTTCTGAATCCCTGAATGAGCCTTGAAAGGAAATCACGTGAAATTACTGCAAATTACATGTTGGAGTCCTCACTTGAACCTGAAAATAACTCATTTTTACTTGATCTTTATATGAACTCAAGTCTGCGTTCTACTTCATGAAAGTAAAAATTAATTCACTGAGATTACTATTAATAAAACAAGAACAGCATGTGCCGAACTGACTACCAATACAACCAAACACCAGCCAGAGGTTGGAAAGTGTTGGTTTAGTGCCAGCAGAAAGCTTTAGATCTTAAAATACACAAGCAAACAATCCCAAACAAAATTCAGGCTTCTGTAGATACAAACGATTCCTCTGAGACTAAACATAGACGTGAAAACGTTCAGAACACGGAGCCAATCCCGAGAAACAGCAGCGAGACGCCGCAGCGTCCGGCAGAGCGGACGCGCCGCAGCGCGCCACGGGGACTACTGACGGCCGTGAGATACATCCCTGCGGGCTACTACAGACTAACGCAGCAGATGCCCTGGTCCAAAACCAAAAATTACTGAAACACCTCAGCAGTATCTCCACATGAAAACGTTCTCAAGGCGGATATTTAGAGTAGACACTTACTGCAAACCAAAGAGAATTTCCCTCTCTCCTCCCCCACTTTTTTCCTTCAAAAACCCTCTTTCACAAGTGGATCTTCATCTCTCCATGTCAAATAAAAAAAGAGAATTAGTTTGGCCAGCGAACCAGTTCCTCTTTCAAACACCAACACCAATGCAGTGAGGTATTAAAGGTGAAGCACAAAAAAAGGAAGCCTCAAATTCATTTTACTTCCACCTGTATTCTGAGCACAACATCGTGTAACCTGGCAAACCAGTGAGCTCATGGCAACAGATTCAAAGCTCTGGTGATCTGAACTGCTATGTGATTACATAGGCAGCTAATTCCTATTATTTGCATCCAATTGCTAATAGCTTTTCCAAAGCCAGGCGTGCTTTTTTAAAGAGCTCGTGCATACAGTCACTAACCTTTCCCTCCCCACCCACGAGACCGTAAGGAACTCTTCCCTGTTCCACGGAGCGCGGGCTCCTTCTGCAAACAAGCGCACATTGGTGCGGCCACACACCAACACTGAATTACAGGCACAGGCACAAGGACCGGCCACATTACTCTCTGGTTTTGTTTCACAGCAGGTGTTTCACAGTGAGCTGGAGGATAAGATGTTCTTTGTTCTCAGACACTAGCCCATGCCAGTTGGGGTGGAGGCCCCAGCACAGCCAGACCTGAACCGCTGGGGCAGGGTCGCCTCAGCCTGGGCCGTCACGCTGGCGCTGGGACCCCCGCTCAGCAAAACGCTTCGGGGGGCTCTGTGCACGCTGCTCAGCTAGTGGCTGCAGAGCCCCCGTCTCCAGGAGCTGATCTGGACAAGGCCCTGTTGTTCCACCCCGAGCAACCTCACCCAGAAAGCCCCAGCCCCGCCGGGAACACGAACCACAGACGCCATCACACATGCTCAAGCCAAAACACGCAGCCCCCTCCGATCCCATTAACCACATTGGCTTTTTGCACTACCCTCAGAGACGGCATGAAGGATGAGGGGGTGGACAGGGGAGGGCAAGTTTTCTGGTGATTTACTTCTAATCCAGCTCATTTCCCATAGCTATCTGTTCTATCAAGGGCATCAAATCCAGCACGCACCACAGGCACAACACCTCCTCTTTTGATTACCGAGTACTGAAATGTGAGTCACGCTGTAACAGCCAAAGACCAGAAGCCCACTTACTTGCCGGGCATAAGCTCGCTCCGCCGCAGCCAGTCCAGAAGGGCAGTCTCCAGAAATGCAGAGCTGTACTATCCAGTAAATTTAATATCCAGTGCGAGAGGCAAACTTCTCCAGCTCACCAGAGGCTGTTCTGCAGGCTTCACTACGCTGCCTTTCACTCACCAACTGAAAAGCCTACAGCACGGCCCCTGAGCCTCCCTCACACCTGATCTCACTAATCTCACTAATTTGCTGTTTGTCCGAACACCTGTGGAGCTCCCAAACCCCGTTTCTACAGCCTGTAAAGTAGATAATTAATTCTTCTTTCAATACTTTTGTTAAATAGTGTTGCAGTTCTCAGTGCTTGGCCAGGAATTGCTACTGCTTCATTTTGTCTGGAGCTCAAGATCCATATTTTGCTCCCTGTTGTTTCTATGTGCAAGTTACCTGTAGCACGTAAACTGCTCACGGTTATCACGGGCCAGTTTACAAATGCTATAGCCACTCAGGCCTCAAACCAAAAGGCAGCTTCTGCTTACTGACAGAAAATACCTTCCATAGCAGTAACAAATATGCTCTTCTTGCTTTAGTCCTCTGTCCACTTCAGAAATCTCTTTGAACACACAAAGAGAGCTCAGAACGCCTGGCGCTCAGCACCTGCACCAGTCTGGCACAGAGCGACCAGCTGTACCTGGGGAGCCCGCTCCCCCTACGGACACGCAGCTCACAGGAACCTCCACCCGCGGGGACGCGCTAGGGAAGGAAACAAAAGCCTTTTGTCTGAGGCCTTGGGATCACGATTTGTGAAAAGTACTTCAGTTCAGCGGAGCTGTAGCACCCAGGACTGGAATAACCTGTATGTTACTAAACACAGGATCTGTATAGAGTTTACATTTGGGAAGGAAAGTGTCTGCAATCTCACGTAAAACAATGACTATTTTTTTCTTTTTTTGTCACTACTCTTTGTCCCCAAACATTGATACTATAGCCATGTTATTTTTCCGTTTAGCCGGGGGAACAGGTGCAGAGGAATATAGAAAAGAAAACCAAAGCAGCCTACCGAACTGTGTTTAGGCAGCCCTACCACGGCCACTTGCTGGCTTCTCCTGTACACACTGCGCACACAGGCCAGCAGGGCAGGTTTCGGCCGTGCCCCTGGCTGCTCACGGGATGTGAGAGGGAGGCCCAGCAACCTCCTGGTAAAACGCAGGAGGGATGGGAGGCTACAAAAACCTTCTGTCCTTTGGAAATGTCTAAGCGGCACACTTGGCCGCGGTCGCCACGTCCAGGATCGGCGCTGTGCCAGGGACGCGCTGCCGGCCACGGCGGCTCGGACGGGCTGGGAGGGCCTGGGCTCAGGGAAGCACCGCGCTGGCCTGGGCAGGCTGAGCTCAGCACCCCAATAACTGCGTCTGCACAGGGGGCAGCTAAAGGAACCCAAGTTTTAGCTGCTGGCACCGGCTTACATCAACCTTGCTTAAATTCTATTCAGAACTATTTTGCTGGGGAAACAGAAATTTCATGGACAGTACACTGTTGGTCAGACTTTACACCCCTAACACGAAGATAGTGCTCAACCTGAATTCTTTGTGTCACACGTGTCAGATGCTGAATCGTTATGTGGAATGCCAGGATGATCTAGAACTGATGTAATGAGTCTGATGATTGGGAAACTCAAATCAATTTCATTTACTGAGCCCCAGTAGGAACCAGAGGAGATCACGGTTTCCAGGTTAAATACCTTTGCTCTACTTCATGCTGCTCTAAGTTAATCTTTCTCTAGTAGTCAGAGTGGCCAGAACAGGTAATTTTTAACCACTAGCCATTGGCTCACAAGGGTCACAACATTTTCCCTCTTCTGACCTAAACTGTCCCAGCAATGTAAGCCTCACCTTTGGTGTACTGTGGGATTAGTGCTGGTAAATGTGCTTCTTTGAATGTTAGTGACAGCTGATGCCCCTTGAATGCTACAGTAACCTGGGATAAACAGATAAATACCAGCTTTGCCCACTTCGAGCCCAAGAATTCTTGCAGCAATTTCCTCTTAAAAAACATATGGTCATATCCTAAACTGATGCAAGTCAGCGTGGATTCACTGAAATTAACAGGTCACGGGGACAAATTCAGTTACGTTGTTGGATATGGGTCAGTTTTCCCCATAAAAAGATCCAGCCTAAATCTCTGACCCGGGTCTGCCTGCGAGTCTTGAAGCAAGCTGGCCTTGCCCACAGCTGGGGCCTTGCAACAGATTTCTCCACAGCTGAAACAGCCAACCCAAACCAGTTTGAGCCTATGGATTATATGCTCATTAGAGCTGGAGTAAAGCCATAAAGATACACCTCAGGTTCTCCTAATTGAATGACCATTAGCGCACCAGGTGTGAGGCTGGAATCTAGGGCAGGAAAACGGGTAAATACTGGGGTTCCAGACGACTGCAGAACCAGGGTCTTCCTGGACTGGTGTCTTCGTATTTCCCTTTTAGACCTCTGCACCTTACAGCATCCCATTCTTCAGATCAGAATCTCCTGCTCTAACTCCCTCTCCAACTCAGGCTCTAGTTTCCCATCTCCCTCCAAACTGCACCTGACTTTAACCTGAGGATTGTGATAAATGAGCTGGATGACACGGGGTCTTAGGCCATGCCAGGGAGGAAGAGAAAGCTCTCCCCACTTACTCTACACACGCACCACGATCCTTCTCTATGTTAGTTTTCTTTCACGTGAAGTTCAGACTATTCTAAGTATAGGGGAAAGAGAGACAAACAAAAACAAGGAGAACTGATTCAGGTGAGTCTCTTTCACATCAAGTAAATGAACCTGATTTGAAAGTCCTCAGTTTGAACTGAATGGTGAAACTGGCTTTTGGAACCTAGCCCATATAAATAAAGTAATAACTGTGCTTTTAAAGCCCTTTCAAACAGGCTTTCTAAATGAGCTTTGTTGAACACATAATCTATTAATGGTGAAAATTACCCAGCTGCAACGGTTTATTCTTCTGAAGAGATATATACCACTCACAAACCATTTTGCAATAGAATAAAACAATCCTCCTAATATACTAATGAGATCTTCATGCACAGAATATTTAACTCCTTTTTTTTTGCCAAAATTGTTGTTCTTAGTTTGAGAATTTCCTAATTAAGGTTTTGCAGAGCCCAAACATAGCTTCTTACTGTTTGTTAGATCCTCCCAGCGTGAAAAGCTTCCTACCATAGCCTGATTTTTGCCCTGTGGTAAGTTGTTATTCCTTCCGTTCTGGAGTTATTCTGGACTCCATTCCCCAGCCTCCTATTTCCCCCCTCATATCCTCCACATTTTATATAAGAAAAAGGATAGTAAAGAACTCCCGTACGGATCAAACGTTGACCTTCGTACAGGGACGCCCTGGTCAACAGGAGCTGTGCACGCCAAGTGGAACCTCAGGGTCACGGAACACGAGGGCTGAAGGGACCTGCGGAGGCCAGCGCACTCCGTGCTCCCTCTGAGCGGCGCCCGCTTCAAAGCCAGACTGACCTTCAAAGCCGGACCATTGTGCTCGGGGTCAGACCTACATATTTTCAAGGGAAGCGAAGAGTTTGGACCTCCGATGAGTGTGCAATCTGTATTGCATTATTTGTCCCTGTGTCAACTTCAGTAACATTTAAACAATCCAGTTCCCTTTTTTTTCAGGAATTTCCAAATAATCTGGCATTTCATGCCAAACAAGCGCGGATGTCGCAATGCGGCTGGGACTCGGCGCGGCTCCGCGTGCGGCGGCCGTCCCTCGCTACATCACCCAGCGCCATTTCTGCCCCACAAACACAACCCTGGAAACAGCACGAAAGTGGCGTTTCCTCTGGGACTAAAAGCAGCACATTTTAGTCTTTCTCCGCTGGTTTTGGACAATATGTGGCATTTTGCCTTTTTTATTATTATTATTCGAGGTCTATTGCCCTCCTTTTTTGATTAAGCAAATTGTCAGATACCTTCTGTAGACTTAAGATGCACATCTGTATTTTCAGAAGGGCAGATGGAGTTTGCACACAGAACTCTGGTATAATTGTATAGTAATTTTTAAATAAATACTTTCCCCACACCTTGTTCTACTACTATGGGCAGACCATGAACTAGTACTACTACTACTGCGAGTAATTCCATCATCTTTATCCCGTGTGCACGCACAAGCCCCAAACGCGAAACTCTTCATGAAAAATAAAGCAGTACCAGCATCCAAAAAGCAGACCCTGCTTCAGGAGGCTTTTCTGAAGAGATCAAGGGCAGAAGGTAACACCAAGGCTGGGAGCACCACGGAAAAGCCCCAACCAGTGGGACTCTAATCAAGAAAACAGCTGTAACTGGGGGTATATTTTTCCCCATATTACAGGAATTCTCTCAGTAGTAACAACCAGGGCAGATTCCACCCGCACTGCACAAGTCTGCGCAAAGAGCATACGGACGGACGATGCTGTCCTGGTCTTTCAGCAGCCAGTGGAAACGTACGTTTTGGCTTCAGCAATGCTGGTTTGTCTGACATCTTAGGGACCGGCCAGGCAGTGATTCACTCCAGAACCTCCCCACCACCTTCCCAGTCTTTCTAAGGATGAGAAAGGAGACGGCACCGGTGCAGCCGAGGGCTGCCCAGCCCGCGGAGCTGACAGGCGGGCACGGGCTGCACTCCTGCCCAGCCCTGCAGTCCGGCAGCACACATCACTGGCACTTTTATCCTAAAGCCAGTGACGAGGATTGTGCTGTTACGAAACGCTTGATTCCACTGTGTTTCTCCAATACCCCATCATATGGCACAGAGCGTGAAAGCTAGAACTCAGGCATGTGCTCTTTTTATCTTCCTGGCTCATTTAATTCTCTGCTTCCCTACTAAATGTCACCTGTTGGCACCACTAATTTGTGCTTTGTGCTAATGAAAATCTTTAACAAAACCGGAAAAGGGTACGGTGAAGCAGTCGGATCATCCACACTAGGCAACCAACACCGCTTTTACAACTAAGGCTATAAAAACATGTCATTAGATCCCTGAGAATGATAGATTTTGGAGTTCTTTTGTAGGGGAAAAAACTGTTCCTGAAGTGCATGTGCAGTGATGAGACTGCTGAGAAGCTATAAACACAGCCTTGCTACTGCACAGGAGGCACAGGGCAGTGCCTTTGTTCAGGACTGCTGACGGCAACGCTTGTGTTACTGGTGCACCACAGGCTGGACAAACCTACGCTGTGATTAGAAACCGCATCTTAGCAAACAGCAGGAGCTGTCGGGTTGTGCGGTGGTTCTCTGACGCTGGAGGGACGCGTCCAGCCACAACCAGTGAAGTCATCTCGTTCCTCGCTTTCACGAAGCATTATACTGAAAACTCTGCTTTTTAAATAAAATATTACTACTCCTTAGGACTGTTCCAAAATATTTGTTCTAACGGAACAGAAGCACGGTAATGGAAGTAGGCAATGAAATGCTAATTAGTTAACTCTCAGGAAGGTTACTGCACGGAAGGTGTGACTTTAATTCACGTTTAGAGAAATCTCAGGTTCCAATCCCAAACTGGCCTTCACAAAAAATGTAAAACCGATCGTGCCCTAAGTGTGGGGTTTATGCAATGCTCTAGCTGTTGATTATCCAGATGAGCTCCTGAAACGCGTGTCTGACTCCTGTTTTGCCACTGGCACCAGACAGGCTAAACTGAAGTTAGCCTTCCTCCTGCTCTCCTTTCTGCGGGAAAGGAAAGCCTAACAAAACCGTGACACGGTCCTCCAGAGTTCTCGAAGCTCCTGCGCAGAGAAAACCAGTACATCTGAACTGAAAAATTCAAAACGATTTGTAAGCCCCAGCAGTGCAGAGCAAGAGCAGCACTGTGATGTGAGGAACCGAGGAAATCAGCCTCACTGAAGAAGGAAGCAATTGATATGAAGACAGAGTCAAGACTCTTCATCTCGGGGTTAATCGGTACAGGCAGCTGAAAGAAACCTGTACTTTGCACGTTTCCCTGCCCAGAGATGCGCTCCAAAGGGACACAGAAGACTGAGCTGAGAGCTTTCTTCCGTTCTGTAGCCTGTCTGACTAAAGGTGACGCCGGCTCTGGGCAGTAAGGGCCGCCCCCTCCCCCAGATCAATATTTTAATATCACTTATCAGAAAGAGAATTAATTGTTTACTTTAAAACCTCAGGATCCCATAAAGGGCGAGAGAAAGGTGTCCACTGGAACCAGAGGCTTCCAACCACTGCCGACGGCTGCTGGGAACTCGTAAAAGCAAACCACGACCGCCAAGACCTGAACGCAGTGATATTCAGCACAGTGTCGTGCAAGAGAACCTCAGATCCGACGAGCCCCGACGACACACCAGAGGGTCATTTGGCAGTTGTGTCAGATGGTAAGTGCCTTCCACTGCTTCATTCATCTGAGCAAAAGGAAATGCTAAAATGTACTAATGCAAATAAAATAGTGCAGGAGAATTCTGAATAGCAAGCACTTCAGCATACCGTAATATCCACAAATGCCTGGGGCCTGTCTGCGTAATTTAACAGGATTTAATGTCTTGCATCTGGCGATCTCTGCCTGGACTTTTAAAGAGATTGGCTTTTATTCATGTCAGTGGGCAAGCAACCCTATACGTCCATCGTTTCAAAAAAGGGGGCGGCAGGGAAGCCGACGGCTCGACCTCCCCAGGGCTACAGGGGTGCTTCCAAGTCCAGATGTACAAAGGGGCAGGTTCTGGGATCCATCAGGACACTTCTCGAAAAACCCACTTGTTCTTCACATTGATCTTCTCAACTGGAACACTCTAATAATATTCTTTATATAAATGTCTAGCAAAAGAGAAGCAAAAAGTGGATTTTTTTCCCCCTGATGTTTATACTTGGCTTTCTCCCCGTCCAGTAACTTTCCTGTTCTTTCAGGTTTCTTCCCCCATTGTGGTACCAAAATCTAGAGGCCATTTCTCCTCCTTTCATTACCTACTGTCTTGGAAATATCTCTGTTGAATTGCTAGAAACCTCCATGTAGCTGTGGAACTATAAAACCACCTGCTTGCAGCTGCACCATTTGCCTGGCTATCCACTTTCACAGCCATTTCACAGGAAAGTCTAGAGGCGCTTCTGCTCTTTGCGCCGCCAGCAACAGTCACTTTTTCTCAGAAAGCTTAATTAGAGTAGGATCCGGCACGACCTTTCTCCTCTGCTGCAGAGAGAAGGCCGAATAAAATGTGTATGAGGAAAGTTAAGGGGAAATCACAATAACATTGTGATGAATTATAAAGCAAGGTACAGTACTTATGTTCCTTTGGCATTCATTTCCCACTATCACCTATAGGCATAGGCACATTTATTAAAAATAGACTTGCAGACCTCAGGTCTAGAACTGCAAGCTGCATCCTAACTAGACAGAGCGAGTTCTGGGTGTGCCTGTGTATCTGCCGTCAGTAATTCAAAGAACGGAATGCTGCTTTGGTGCTGCAGCTCCTTACCCTCCTCAGGAGATGTCTGCTCTGTAGCTGTGCTGGCACAGTGGCCTCACCCGTGGCCGTGCAGACCTGTCCCACAGGTCTGTGTGTGTGTGTTCACATGCACACCTGTTTCCACTACAGCATGTACAGACTCAGAACACAGATAAAACCAGTGAAAGATGAAAAGCACGTGGAAAAGGTTCAGCTCTGCCCAAGCATCTATAGGATTGCTTCCTTGACAAGGACGGCAATGACAGAGCAGTCGCAGTACTCACGTTTGAAAACCACACCAGGCTGCCCTGGCAACCAGCCAGTGAAGGCTTCTTTCTCTGCTAGTACCAGCCAAGGGCCACTCAGAGCTCAGCCTGATGAACCAGTTGATGCTTCACTGAGGCTTCACTAGATGTACTTGTGAATCAGTAGCTACGCTAGTCCAGACCCCAGTGAGTTTGCATTGACTGATCAACACTGGTTGAACCAGATTACGTTTAGGAAAGAGATCCAGAAAAGACACAAGGCTGGATCAGAAGGTAAGGATCGCAGAGGAAATACCTTGCTACACTGCGCAGTGTGCTGGCGGTTCAGATGCATTCAGTCCATGCAGGCAGCCAGGTAGTTCATGCGTTAGTGTCTCCTCTCTGCTGGCACTTCACCTCTTCAGGCTGTAGAACAGAGTGAGCTGTACTTCCCTACCTGAAAATCTGCATACAAATATCTGTATTTGAGAGCCCTGTGCCCTCACCCTCAACCATGTCTTGTTACAGCTCCGTCCAGGGCAGCCCTCGCCCTGCATCTCGGCTGGCGAGCGGGTGCTTCTCTGGATCATTTCCCTGGGAGGCCGCCAGCCCCAGGGCTTCAGCTGGCCTGTGCTGGCTGCCCACGCACAAAACCTCCGTCTGGGGCACACAGAGGTGCACGTGTCACAAACTGCAGCCTGCCCTCATTCGAGCTGGGTTCTGCCTCTCCTGCTTACACAAGCTGGCATTTAAAATGGTGACCAATTGGTCTCCACAAGTACAGAAATGTGATTTTCCTCCCTAGCCGTACCACGTTCAGTGTACGTACCTCAGACATTCAGATTCTACAGACAGCGGGTGACAGACACGTGTGCCTCTCGTTTGTAGCTGGAACGCACAACAGGAGCGCTGACAGCACACTGAGAATAAAGCAGAGGTGTTTAGGGGTTAATGTGTGAGTGGGACGCCTCACCCGGGCCGTGAATTAGGAACACGAACCATGAGGCTGACAGGAAGGCGAAGTGCACGGGCAGAGTGCCCTGAGGATGTGAGTCTGACTTTTGAATGCTAAAATGAAACCAGGTCCAGAACTACTGGAGTCCCGTTTTATTACAAATGGGTAAGAAACGCTGCCAATTATGTAAAAATGGGAATGCATTTACTGAGTTTAAAAAAAGAACCAAACAACTCCATCCCCTCCCATGGTGCTTCTAACCAGTCCACACAACATTCTTATTTGAGCCAAAAATTCAAGTTTTCAGTAGCTCCAAAAACATTTCTGTACTCAGCACATACAAAATCTACTCAAATTCACACAAAATGGAACATAAACATTTCATGTACTCTGCTCTCCTTGAAAGACTTTGAACAGTTCCATGGGAATAAAGGAATTCCACTCTGCGGTCTGTCTCCCCTTCTTTTTTCCCCACAAGTTAGCAGATCATTACATTTACCAACCAGCCACTGGCATTACTTGTTATTCCTGTTACTGCACGGTCAGAAGCTGGCCTGCACTCTCACAGAGCTTCGTTCCGTCTGCACAGGCCAGTTGTTTCTTCCAGTCAATATGCAATATGATCCGCTGAGGAAAAAGTGGATCCATGGAAGGATGAGATACAAAGGCTACTCCTATTCACCCAAGCTCCAGTTTCTCATCTCCTCCCTTCCCCGTGCTCCTTTCTCTGTTTTCTCTGCAGTATTTGGCTGTGATGATGACACGTGACTGAATTCCCACGCTTTAAGAAATCCCTGTGCATCGTGTGACCCTCAGTTACTGGTTCTTAGTCCACTCCTGACCAACAGGATCTTTTAGGGGATTTTTTATACTTGCTGAGAATGTGCAGAAATGTTATCAGACCTGCAGGCTAAACAAACGCAAACCCCAGTCTGTGCTACTGAGCCGAAAAGCCTGTTCTGGGCAGAGCCGAGCCCCAGCGCTGCGTGCTGGCTCCAGCGCCCACTGCTCTGCTGCAGAGCCGAGCCCCAGCGCTGCGTGCTGGCTCCAGCGCCCACTGCTCTGCTGCGGAGCCGAGCCCCAGCGCTGCGTGCTGGCTCCAGCGCCCACTGCTCTGCTGCAGAGCCAAACTCCAGCGCTGCGTGCTGGCTCCAGCGCCCACTGCTCTGCTGCAGAGCCGAGCCCCAGCGCTGCGTGCTGGCTCCAGCGCCCACTGCTCTGCTGCAGAGCCGAGCCCCAGCGCTGCGTGCTGGCTCCAGCGCCCACTGCTCTGCTGCAGAGCTGTTAATGGGCAGAGTCAAACAGGGAAGCGGGACTGGCACTACAGACCAACCCGCTGTTTGCCAAGCGGGCTAGCTCTAAAATGCTGATAAAAACAAGTATATGGAAAACAAGTATAATCTCTAGCGTGATGATTTCTCAGATCTAGCATAGCCCTGTAAAAGTCAAGCACTTATTTTGAGCTGTCTCCGTCAATAAAAGAAAGATGAGAGTGATTCAACCCTCCCTCCCTATCTTTGTCTCTTAGGACAGGATTATTTCCCCAAGGTGCCTGTCCACCTCCTCTGGACGCTTAAAGTTACTTAGCTTTAGATTACTACAGCTATCTGAGACAAAATATTCATCCCCAAGAAATCTGGAATCCTGCCTCCCACTTTCTTGGTGAGAATCCTGGTACACCGCGTATAAATACGCGTAACCATGGTCTTTTCTCTGTGCTTTGCAGACCTCTGAAGTCCGTGCTGAAGTCTGCGACGTGTATATATTACTCTGCTGCTGCCCGAGCTGTGGAGTGTGACAATGGTGTTTGTGTCCTGGCTATCAAACGCCATTATCACACTAAATAGCTACTGGTAGACAAGACATCAATTCAGAAAAGTATGTCAACTGTAGCAATACATCTTCCCTTCATGCTGAGGAATAAATAGATTTTTTACATATATGCCAGGATGACTCCGCTCTTTCTTTTATAAGCAAACCCACCACAGTACGTGGGAAATAGACGCTTTGCTACATTCCCATTGTAAAGCACACAAGTCGTATTAAGGAATCATCAGTACAATGTCATCCTTAGGAGTGTGGATTTCGTCAGGGCCAATGGGGTTGTGATCACCTCTGAAAAACCAGGCCAGCCTGGGATTTTCTTTTTGCTGTTGGACTGACCGTGACAATAGAACACCGAAGCCAGTCGGCTGATGTACTCAAGTTCTTATTCTGGCACCAAATTAAAGCATATGTTTGGAACATTAATTGACTGAGATGCTCACGACATTTTTCAAACACAACACTTTCCAAGATTCTGATAAAAAGCTACTACCTCTAACTTGAAACATCATATTCTAGTTTCAAATGCTTTCAGCTTTGTTCCCTTCTGTGTCACAATGTACATATGATTTGAGCTCCACGCTCAAGCCCATTGTCTTATATTCTAAACCTACCGGTTTGGGCGGTGCCACAATTTCCTCATAAAAATCCTTCTGAGAGCTATTACTCCTCCTTTCTAATGTTTCCTGCCTTACATAGGACGGTCATTCAAACACTTTTCTGTGGCAGCAGAAGCAGCCTTTTGGTGTGTGCCACAAAAGCCTTCTGCCGGCTCCTGATGACAAGTCCGTCCCTGCATGTCACCTGCTGGATGGACCCGTCAGGTCAGACTGCAGCTGTGACAGTGTGCTGCCCCGTGCGCACAAACCCAGCCAGGGCACACAAGCTGCTCTCCTCGCCTGATCCCTGCGCTCCCACCGCAACAGCAACCGCAGATCTGCTGGGTGGTGAGGGAACCTCAACTTCATGCGGCGAGTGAGCTGCCAGTTGTGTAAAACGGCTGCAGGTTCTTTGTGGGCAGGGTGGAAAGGGAAAGGTGAGGGCTGGGCTGCCCCGTGCCAGAAGCTTGAGCCCTATCCATTTCTTTAGAGAAATGAATTGGACAGGCTGATGTAGTGGGCCAGATCCAAAACATCTGGCACAGACTGGGCATCTGTAAGAGCGCTAAGCAGTAACACCAATGAGGAACACTGTTCTGCCACCATCGCAAACCAAGCAACCTCAGTCATCCAGAAACAGCCAGAATCCAGCAGCAACAGAATCTCTCCCAAAGCCAGTATTCTCCTGTTGTCCAAGACTCAGTAAATCACAGCACCTTCACACCCACTGTGTTTTATGGCACACTCATAGTGAAATCAGCAGGCCTGCAGGTAATTACGGCTTATTTCTCCAATGGTCTTTGCTGAGAACAAGCTTCTAGCTGAGGGCATCTTTTGCAGGTAACTCGAGGGCGGGAGTGAGCAAGAGAGCTGGAACTCCTTTCTCTTTTCTCTGGCTTTGCAGGACGAAAGGACAAGTGACCTCGTCTGCAAGGCCCCCTGTGTAACGTATTCACAGTAGCTACTTTTCTTCTCAACCTTTGATTGAGAGAGAAATGAGGCCCCTCCCCTCCCTCATCAGCCTGCAGTGCTTTCCAGGGAGCCTGAACCAGTCTTGCTTGCCCTTCTGATTACTGGCACTGCAGTTTTTCTTATGTGAAGAACATCTTATGCTGTTTCTCTCCTCCCACTCAGTCAGCCTCGTGCTGCTTGCCTGAGCACAATATCCATATCACATTAACAGCAGGAGCTGGGGATCGGGGCTGTCATTTAGTTCTACGACTTGCAATGTCACCGCAGCATATTCCACATTGTTCGTTCTTTCAGAGACGCAGAACGTGAATCACCACGGCTGGTAGCTCGGTGGTGGAATGGCAGTACAGGTTCCCCAGCTTCTACTTGTCACGTTATTAAAGGAAACCCATTCAAAATGTTCAGTCAAACATCTACACGGGCAAACAGTTCCTGACCTTCCCCTGGCGCTCCGTGGCAGGATAACAGTGGAGATTAATTCTCTCGCCCTATTACGCTCTTACCAGTGTGCTCTTAAAGCTCAAAAATGGAAAGTTATTTGCTGAGGCTTTTATTGTAGAGCAACATGACCTTTACAACACCCACACAATATTAGTGATGCTGAAGTTTCTTGACAAGAAAAAGAAAGAAATGAAGGCATAATGGAGCTGCATCCCTGCAGGTCAGTGTGGGGTGATGTGAGGTTCAGCTGCGGGACTTACACTGGAACATTCCCCCAATAAGAACTGCATGGAATTTGCTCTTGCTATGTGTTATAAGGAACGGATTGGGAAACATAGTGTCTGTTTTCTAATGGGGTTCTGCACCTTACACCTCCCTGAAGCAGCTAAATATGCAAGGCAGAGCATTCAGAACAGAGCGGCTGCTGCAGCCACGTCCTCTGGAGAGCCGGGGCCAGCGCTGCTAGAGCTGCTGGATGAACGGGGGCTGGGGCGCGAACCGCAGCGCTGCAATGCACGCCGTTGCTCACTGGGAACTGGCCATGAAGAACAGTCCAGCTTCCGTGGCCGTGATCTACCGTCCCGCACAGCCTAAAAACTGCTGCGGACATTTTGGTTAAAAGTTTCTCAGTTTTCCAGTTTTAGAGAAAATTCTACTGCACTCTAAACACACGTCCCCATATTTCAGGACCAGGCTGACCACTTTCTCCTTGTAGGTGAGACTGTTATTTAAGACCTAAAGCTGGAACCAGAATCTGCAGCTGATTCCCGGCAACTGCGCACGCGTTTGCGGAAGTGCAGCCCGTCTCCTGGCAGCCCCGGAGGACGGGTGTTCGGATCACCCAGCCTCTGAACACGCCACACGCACTCAGGGACACAGGAGGCCAGGCTCCACTGAGCCAGGAAGTACTAGTGATCACAGACGCTTGTTGAGAAGGATCAAAACACATGCGCCTGCTGTTCTGTGGACATGAACCGATACACTGACACCCCGCAAGTGTTTTTGAAAAACATTTCCACTGGAGCTCAGATGTTTTCTAACCCACTTGCAAACTGCAGGGAAGAAAGAAAAAAGAAAAACCAGAATGAACAGTTTATCTCTAAGGACACATAGCTCTAAAAACCCAACACCTATAGGCCATTCATATGATTAATTACTTTGAACAAGAACAAAAATCCTGTAGAAGCTTTCCTGACTCCATTCTTGAATGTTTTACCACTGTTGGTCTGCATAATAGAATTTAAATCACAAAGCGTTAGAGCTTCAGCCTGAACTACAGTGGTGCCCTACGAAAAGCGTAACATTTTAAAATTGCTGTGAGCGCACGGTGCAATCCATTCATTCTGTGTGTGCTTAAGAATATTTATTAATATAACGACACAAGTGCTAGCAGCAAGAAGTAACCTCTAAGTGCTCCTTTAAAACATGGGTTCCACTTTCTGCCTTTGCTGGTGTCTTTGCTGAGATTAGAACACATGTTTATATTCAGTTGACTTCCTCACAAACCCCATGCTTTGGTTCCCTCATGTAAAAGGCAAAAACCAGACTTTGGCTCAGATTGGAACCCCGTCTGTCAAACAAACAGGTCGCTGGTTCTCCCATTCACTTCAACAGGCCATTAAATCTAGAGCCTAAAGAGAATTCCGATACTGTCCATGTCACTGCTCGTGACTCTGCAGACATCCAGCTGGGGCATGTTGGTAACCACGGTTCTACCAGGCCAATCCTTCTCCTGCCACTGCAGCCAGCTGACGTAAACTGGACCCAACTTTCTCCTCCCGGCCTGGTTTCCTGGTCTAGACCTCTGTACAAAGTTCAGCTTAGATGCACTCAGCTTTCATGCTTTTTCAGGCAGCCCAGAAATACTTCCTGATACAGGTGTATGTACGTATTTTCTGTCACAGCAGGACTACGGTGGGTAGAGTGGCTTGCTATCAGTCTACAAAGAACAGCAATTCTTAGCAAGGTCGCTCTGTAGAAAGTCTGACGTGAAAATCCAGATGGGCAGATAAACAGTCTGTTAATCGCCATTTCCCATCACTTTCCGACGTGCACACTGGAGTTCTCTCTGTGTCACTACCTGAATGTCAAACTCCTTCTATTGTGACCGAGACACGAGTGAGGAACTGGGGATGTTTCTGAGGGACCTGCACAGCCGTTCCCGTCACAGAGCTCCGAGCTGCCGCACCAGACAGACAGGAGGACAGCACAGAGCGCTCAGCCAGCCTGAGAGAGAACGGGGCAACGAGGAACCAAAGAACAGGCAAAGCCTCAGCTCCCCACTTGCCTTAGATACACCAAAGAGCCAGCCCTCGAGCACCCGCACAGAGCGAGGGTTTAAACCTTGTCCCGATGGCTTGAACCCGAGGTAATCAGTCAAGTATTTTCTACTTTCGGTAGCTATTAATGTATAATTATTTCACTGTAATTGCATGTGTAGCTGAACTCAAGGGCAACAACTGAGTTTTAACAGGATCGTGTGACATTATTATAATTGAAACTTCTGTTCTATTACAGAAAAAATGACTGCTTTAAGCCAGTGTATTGCCAGGTTCTCCTATTACCATCAGTTAGACTTTCCACTGACAGAAACTCAGGAATTAGCTTTTGAGTACAGATGTCAAGTCTAGTTGAAAGATGAATGAAAAATATCAAATCCAACCAGAAATATAACCAGAATGTAGGCACTTTTTGGCACAGTCAATCTAACCTATTTCAAACGTTTGTTTTTCAGATGACCTGCACTTTGCTCTAAACCCCACTGAGATCTCCATTAGCCGCACAGGGAGCCCAGGATGACCAGCCCAGATTTACATCTACGCTGCAGTCAGATGAGTTTCTGTCCCTAGTGTCAGCGGGTCCCCAAGAGCTTCCCTCTTTTTCGGTATCCACTGATGATAAACACCAAGCAGAACCCAGTCTGAAACTGCCTTTGTCCTCCTCAGCACTGAGGGGACTCGCACACACAGGGGCTGGCTTCTGGCACACCTGCCATTCAGAAATCACGCGGGGATGAGCAGTCTGACGTGCTCGGTGTTTGTGTTCTGTGGTGGGCACTGCAGGGTGGCTTTTCACCTGCCGCCTCCGGTAGCCCTGCTGCATCCTCTGGCACGTGCCGTTCCCTCCTCTGCCTGCACAGCAGCTACACTTCAGTTCAAGGGAGCAGACTGTCTCCCCGCAGTTCTGGCCCTGCCTGGGCGTTCTGGACTAATTGTGCCTCCTCAGCAGACAGGTCCTGGCCCAGGGCACCTGTCAGGTCCTTCACAAAACAACTCTGTGTTCCACAGAAAAGCCCCTCTCTGTGTAATGGTGTGTTTCAGACGGCAGCTGTTTGGCAACGGCAGACTCCAAACGTCTATCCCACACCAGGCCTGGTGCACGCACCACTGTCCTGGGCCAGGGGGTTAACTGTGGATCCAAGGAAGCTTGCACGGACAGCAAGGACAATCCCACAAGTTGCCCATCCTTAAGCAGATGACATCACTTTGTGAGGACCTTAGAGATGCCAGCTAATTGAGGGGGGGGACAGAAGACAGATACATCCAATCATGAATGTTTTTGTCTTGTATTAAAAGACATGTAAGTGGAAAAAAAAAATACAAGAATAGGATTATAGTGGGATTACAATATGCAAAAGTCTGTGAAAGAAAAACATTTTTCTACAGCAGCCAGAGTAACACTACTGTGCAAAACTTGTGCTAAGTGGCTTCTTAAATGTATCGATATTCATGTAGCAGCTTAACCCACAGGGCCACAGACACAAAGAAAGGCAGATGTTCTCCAGTGGTGTGCGGTGCACTTGAACATACAAGACGCGCGCAGATACCAATACACAGAAGGGCTGTATGATAACCCGGGCTGATGGCTTAGTTTGCCTTCAAAACCTTGCCCTGCCCTTAAATCTCAGGTACCCAGACCACAGAATCAGCCGCTTGCTTTGTTGTTGGCATCTGCATCAGGATGACTCCAGAATAATGTCATAAGGCAAAGCTCTGAAGTCGGTGCCTATCATTAGCACGTATCTTCGAGAGGAGCTTTCGCGAGATGGGACAGTTCAACTCGGTGCTCTGAAGAAAGGAAGTCTCTAGGTTCTCTTGCTTTCTTGGGCGCTGTTTTCTTTATAGTCGATGAGTTTGACAGATTTTTGCTTTTCATGGATGTTGTTTTCCTCTGTTTTTGATGAGTGGTTCGCAGAGATTTCAGCCCCAGCATCTCACAGTACTTATTGCACTGGTGGAGGGCTCTGAACTGCTCAATGAAGGAAATCGAGCAATTGCCTTTAAAACCTTTGTATCTGTAGCAACAAAGAAAAGAAAAGCCAGATGGGATTTGAAGATTCATTTTCAGCACAGGGAGGCAGAGAATGACTGCTGACTCATAAGCAACTTGAAAACATTAAGCAAGTCTCTTCCATCCATGCATGCTGCACCTGCTTTTTAAAGGAGCAAGTTTTGGTCAAATTACCAGGGTAGAGAAGGGAGAAGAAAGAGCAGGATGCTCCTCTCCTTTTATCGGTAACCTTAGGAAGCGCGTGTTCTAGTCTATTCTCGTGGCTCCCTGGACATACAACATCCCCAGAGGTGAACTGTGAGTTATCACTGCACAAAACCAAACAAACGGGTTTAGCACTGAAGTTAACACGACATGCTCACTGCACAGCATTCCAGAGAACTTACTTCCTCATGACGATTGCACAGTGCTAAGAACACACTGTCGCTCTAAGAAGGTCAAACTCCTTCTGACAGATAATTAGTGCAACATAGTTTGCCAAATTTTCTTAGAAAGAATGGTACCAGTGGTGAAAATACAATAAAATCCCTTGCAACAAAAGGGGACGATATCTACCTCCATTTGTACCTAACTGTCCTATTTTGCATCTCCAGTGTTCCTCTACAGAGAAGAAGTCAAAAAGATGAAGCCTCAGGCCGACTGCTTTCTTAGATCGGTAATTGCACCCTGGGAGGGAAAATACCTCTTTGGCAGATAATGCAAATCGGAAAGTTTCTCTAGTGTATCTAAAAGGTAATACGTATTGCTCATTCAGGCACATACCAAAATGGTAACGCAGACTGGCAGGCCCCCTGACAGCCAAAAAGTCATCTATACGTTTTGCTGCTGCCTTTGCACACTGTCACAATTGCCCACCCATGGAGGACGTATCCCAAGTGAGTGCGGACAATCTATTTCAGCCACGATGATGAAGACTTTGCAGGCAATTGTAAGGTGAACAGCAGACCTTAATCTTCTAAGGAATTAAATTATTGCTGGTGGTTAACTTCAACAAGAAAAACTATTTGAGAGCTCAACTTTCTCCTCATAAGTATTTGGGAGTCCTTTTTGTCTTATCATACCTATCTTTTGTTTTCAGATTCTTCTTTGACGTCAGAGTTTTTGAACGTTTCATATGCATCTCAACGAAATAAAGCTCCAAATGTATTCTGCTATCATTTGCCAGTGAAGCTGTTCACAGCAGACAAGGCTCCTCTCCCGGTTAAAGAGCAGCCAGCCGGCCCTGCTCGGCAGAAACCGCTCGGCCGGCTTGCTGTACGCAGCCACAGAACCACAGGGCCTTCCCAATTCTCTTTTCCTCTCCAAGTAACTTCTGTGCTTGTTTACCCAAAGGAAGTTTAAGAGCAGTGCCATTGTTACTTCAGGACTTACACCCTGGAGCTCAGCAAGAGAATGAACTGTTCTCTCTCCTTTGGAGAAATAATGGACTTGAGACTTCAGACGTGAGAGTCTCTACTGGAGCCAGCAGGTGTGTGCTCCAGACACACCAGCAGAACATTCAGTTCCACGGGCAAACTGTGCTCAGTGAAAAAATCTCTTTCCATCAAGCATTGATCCTGACTCCAGAAACTAGTTAGAGCAGAGCAATGGACTGCCAGCAAAGAGCAACAACTTAGACCAAACTATTCTGATTAATCTATCATGAACATTCAGTTCACCGCTGCGTCCCTGCAGTGAGTGCCCATGGCACCACGGCCGCTGCGCCCGCCCTGCCGAGCGGGTCCCTGCGGGGGACGCGGCTGTGCGGGCAGCCCCGGGTCCTCCGCCCCGCTGCGCGCCGCCTGCACGCGTGCCCTGCAGTAACGACACGGGCCCTGCGGCGCTCCCACCCCACCGAAAGCCGGCTACGTTCATCTGTGGCCATGCGCTCTTTTTCTTTCTCTCGTTTTCTTAGTCCTTTCTCCTACATAGCCATTTTGTTGCAGCTAATGAAAATTTCTTCCTGTGTTTTTCTCATGCTATAAAATTCTGATAATATTAATTTCTTTGTGGAAATAATGTTGGAAAGAAAAAGTTGAGTTAAAAAAGGTCCATTTTTATAATGAAGTAAATAAAAATCTGTCTAAATGTCTTTCCTATCTGTATCTGGGTTTTGTCCCTTCCTGTGTGTCCTTGAAGGAACATCTGAACTAAGAGCAGAAGCAGCAGCATTTGCTCCGATGGTACTACGAGTAAGAGACACTTTACATGAACGACTGAATGCTCTGCTAACTAACTTTAGCTTTAGAATTCAACAAATGCCAGAAACATTTGCAGCCAAAGAACATAGATATCTTGCGAACAAGAGACAGAACGTTTATATTAAAAACACGTGATCATTTTTATTTTAATAGCTTTGCTCCTAAGTCAAGCCATCCTCATTTCCCCTCTCTTAGAGCAACAGGTTTGCATTGATCCTGTGGCTACGGATGCGGCCCGAGCAGCAGCCCTTGTCCGCTCTGGAAGGCCAGAGGCACGACCGAGCCTCGCGTGGCTCTGCGGCGTGCAGACAGCAACATGGCTCCTACCAGGCCGCAGGGAAATGCACCTACAGACAGCAGACCAAAGCTCTGCACCAGAGCTCTCCCAGCCCTTGGTGTTTGTTCGTCACGGCCTCCAGAGCCCTGTGTGCTTCCACACGGCACATGTGCTCTGGACAGACCTGATGGCCACAGCCCCGCTGCTACTCGCAGCACTGCTGAGCTGTGCTGTGTGGAACTGGGGAACGTCCCACGAGCGCGTGGCGCCCAGACTGTACAGTCTGTATTGCTATCACATGCCTTGTGTTCAACAACACCAAACTATTGACCGTTTCAAGCCTGGAAAAACAGGAATCTGTTATTTTGCACAGCACACGCTATTAATTCACTGACTAGACTGATAAATAAAACCCGGACAGAATTCCATCTCCCAAACTTGACAGCTGGGGATTGGCCTGAGCCAAATCTTCCTGAAATCTGAAGGGGGAAGGTTGGATTTGTCCCCAGTGCCTCTTGTTGCCATGCTGAGTAAAACTAGCTTTGTCAGACAGACGTTCGGATGCACGTTTGGCAAACAGCACTCCTGCTAATCAGCGTGAGCACGGGTCACTGTGCTCCTCGGTCTTCGTTTTTGTGTTTACCGTTCTTGGATAAATACTTGAGCACTTGTGCATAGCTTCTAAATTGGCCGGGTTGTTTTGTTTGGCTTCAGCAAACGATCTACTGAAGAGCTTATCGGAGGACTGCTCGCCTGACTCTGGTGCACCCCAGTGGCTACGCCGAGAATATTTTCCAGGCTTTCTGGTTTCTAGTTGGGCTTCGCCCTCTACCGACAGAAACTGGTCTGCAGCTGCCTCAGTGCACTGAATAATGACCCTTCGCTTTGCCTTCGTTTGGTTTCCAATTCACTGGTAAATCAGACACAGAAAGGATAAAAGATCAGAATTAAAGAGTGCTAATTGTTGGAAATACGAATTTCTCCACAGCCTCTACAGGACAGGAGGGAAAGAGGAAGGCAAAGGATACAGAAATGCTTATCCAGAAATGGCTGTTCAGACTTGGAATACAAGTCTGAACCCAAAAAAAAGGGAATGAGCAATGCTGAATAGAGGTACAGAATTTTAATAGATGCTGTTTATTGTGCCTGGTTTACAAGAAACACTGGGGGATATAGAATGCCATGAATAATTCATGACAAATTCATCAATTAGAGTTGTACTACGACATGAGATGATGTGAAAGCTTGACTATACTACGAGCCTGGCCATGGTGGGGGAGGTGGTGGTTGGTTTGATTGTTCGTTTTTTTCCCCTGATCACAAGCTTAGAGTGGAATTAGAATTGTATTTAATTTACATTCCAACCAGGAACAGTAAGAATGTTCTCCCATTCACCACAGAAGCACTTCCCAAGGATATTTTTCCTTGGCTGTGACGGGCTCAGGCTGCGAAGACCTGGAGGCAGAGGCCTGTCTGGGCTCAGGGAGGTCATTACCTCTGCAAAGCCTCGTTGAGGAAAACTCCGTCAATGGCTGTATGCCACACAGATTTTATACCACTAAATCAGCCTCGTATCTTCGCTAATAATACAGCTAAAATCTTAACAGTACCATACTACGTTTTTAGTCTCCTAAAGTCTCCCAAAAAAACCTGAAGTCACCATAAAACTACCAGGAAACTGGCCTCTTTAAATATTACAAACAGATCTTTTGTTTTATCTCAGAATTACTGCTTTCGAGAGAGAAGGGAAAGAGACACCATCAGATCCCTTAATGCATGTCCTTTTTAATCAGGTAAGCGGCCTGTACAACACTGAACAGACACCTTTGCTCCACCCGTGCAGCTGACAAGAACACAGGCTCAATAAAAGCTCACGGCCACTGCCTGCTGTACGAAGAAAAACTGACTCATAGACTTCTAAACTGAGAAAGGACTCTTCATAAAAGCTTGTGTCATAAATACACATATTCTAAAGCTCTGGCGCTTTTGCTGGCCGCAAGAGGGATTTCAGGTGCGTTCTCTCACACAGCTCCCGTACCAGTCCCTCTCAGGCATGTCCTGCCCTGGCTGCCCAGCACGGCGGCAGGTCCCAGAGCACAAGGGCCATCAGAAGGGGCACCCCGGCTCCCGGCAGCAGGAGCCGCCGGCGGGGCTGGATTTGCATTTGCTGGGGCAGGGGCTGGTGAGGGCAAGCGCTGGCTCCGGCAGCGGGCAGGGTCTGAGGGATGTCCGAGAGCACAAACAGCAGGGCTGTCACTGTCTCCCAGGCTGGGGCCAGAGCTGGCCCTGCGCTTTCAGCCCCACCTTCCTCCAGCTGATGTACCACCACGTACAGAGCCTATTTGCTTGCAAGTCACCACAGACCTGGATTTCACTCACGAAATGCCCTTTGAATACACCTACTTTAAGGGAGGCGTGAAGGAAAAGCAACGCCCAGTCTACGGTGTAGCCCCATCCTTTTAGAATAAAAGAAACGTGTTTCCCTTATAGGCAGGTTCCCATAAATATGAACAAAATAAGTGAAAAAAGTCAGATGAGGATTGTTTTCTTCCAAAGTTAAAACAGGAATATGTTCCAGTGTGCCCTCCCCCAGCGTGTTTACACTGTGAAGAGATTGATGTGTAAAGCAAAACCATGCTGTTCAGAAATAATTTGTCACTCACCCTTTGGCCTGCGTTGCTATGCCAACATCAGTTAACTTCATTCCTACACCTACAAGGCAACAAGGAAAGAGAGCTTATGTTACCCTGGAATTCCCAGGAACACCTTCGGATTCAAAAGCAGCATATATAGAAGCATTAAATATTATTTATTGATTCATGGTTTTACTCATTTGTCACCATTTTTTCACACATTTTAAGGTACCCCAATGCACAATAGGATGGTTGTGCATTAGCAATTCCTAGAAGTCAGTCTCACGCTGGTAGTTTACGGACAGCAAGGCGATAAACAGAGCAGAACTTGTTTCCTGTGCCAGACAGTTGGTGGGAAAGAGGGGTTACCCCTTGATGACTGCATTGTAGGAAACATACAGAATCTTCGCTTATGCACCTGTCCTGACATTTAATTACGGGGTCTGTGGTCCTGATGCTTTGCAAACTTGAGTACAATATCTACCAGCAGGAACTGGGTATTTGCTTTGCCAATCAAATAGCAATAGGTCACTCCACCTTAGCTTTAGTTTTTGAGTGAGAGATCCAAAATCTCTTTTCTCACTCAGTATTTCCAAAAGCTTGGGTATTTAACCTGTCCCTCTGTTGAGTTGTTTACAGGCAAAATCCAGCCCTGCAGTATGCAATTTTTTCTGTACAGGAAAATGATGGTCCGAAGACCATTTTCCTCCAAGAGTACTCTCAGAAATCTCAACTGGTATGCCTGAAAAAGACTCAAATGAAGATGACCAGAGGGGAGGGCTGTTCCTCTTCAACAGCAGCAGGTATATTGGCACGGGGGCAGCAATCCTTAGAGAGGCCCAGATACCATCTCTGCTGTTATGCTTCACTCAGGCTAGGATTCTGTTCTTTCTTCTCCCTTTAAATAATTCCAGGAGTTTTGTTGCTGATTTTCCTGCCCTCTCTTGTTAAAGAGATATTTGGGATATTTTCTAAGATTCCACCTTTCTTTGATTTTCTTTACCAAGGGTCTCTTTCTCCATTTCAAATAAACCTTCGCATATGGTGTCGGGACAGGCCCAGCAATGCAGCAGCGGGAAGGAGTCACGCCCTCAGAAGCTCAGGGCAGCATTTACTGAACGTGAGAAGGGTGTTCCTTCACCATTTTTCCTTTCTTGGTGAAACATGCTTCTTCAGACCTAGCCAGGACCTGAATGTGGAGCATTCCACTGTTCAGAGACTGCACGCATTTAAAGACAAGGAAAAGTGAAAGACTGGGCTGTTATTAACAACCGAAGGCTTTCATTCACAAGATATTTCATTAACCTCTGGGAGGTAAGACAATAAGCCAGGCTTGACTCATGCTGAGTGTCCCGATTTACTAAGGCGACTGTTAAGAATGTGAGATTTGTTTTTTCCTTTCCAAACTGTCTTCTTGTAAGAACATAAATTGATTAGATAAAGATCATAATACTGCATAGGTTAATACGTGCTAGGCCCTGCTGCCACAGTAGGCAATTAATTAATGTCTTTCTGTGCCCCAGGTGACACACTAATAAACACAGTGCACTTAGAAGAGGCTAGAAATAAAATGCCCTAACTCCCTCTCCTATCTCTTATTCTGATGAGCACAAGACTCCGTATAAAACGGGCACAAGGCCAGGGTACCGTCCACATCTGGAGGAGACTCTGCCCATTACAAGGTTGCTCAGCACTGCCAACAGGACACAGAAAGCCAAGAAAACATTGCTCAGAAATAACAGTCTGGACGTTCTGCAGCTGCTGGGATTGACTGAGTGGTCACCAGCCTGTATCATGGGAAACCATTTAACTGCCCCCACCCAGACAACTCACCTTGCAGGTCAGTGACCAGCAAACTCCCACTGGTCCTCTCATACACCCAGTGCTGGAAGGTGCAGCACTTCTGGCCAGCCTCCGAGTCTCTTCTCAGGAAATTTACTTCCTTGCCATCTCTGACAGAGTATTTCACAAACTCCCCAACCAGCTCCTCCTCCACTGTCGCATAGGGGATGTTATTAGCAGGGCGATGAACAAGAAAAATAGGAATGATCCTAAAATCAAGGGATAAAAACTCATAAAATCCAGAGTTCTGTCAATGAAAGAGGAAGAAACAGACAAAATGGCCAGTGATCTCAGAGAGTGAATGAACAGCTCCCAGGTCTAAACCAAGCCAGGAGACATCTGAATAAGACCTTGTGTCTTCTAAACGGAGATGGAGATTCAGCCTGCTGCCAAGCATGCAGGCCTTACCCCTCACGCAAGGCAGATGGAATTTCAACCATCGTTGCAAGTCCAACTCTGCACAGTAGCCTGACACTGGAACAGCAAATCCTTGGAAAAAGATCTATTACCAGCTCCTCAAGATGCTGCTTCCCAGCCTCGGAGGCAGAGGTGAACCTGGACTGAGCTACTGGTCTGACAAACATACTCAGGAAATGGAAAACTTCTGAAATGAAATAAACCAGCCTTGGGGAAAACCTGCAATCAGAGTTGGGTTTTCTGGGTTAAGCCTCTCTTTACAGAGAAAACTTGTGTAAGGAGTGACTTCATACCAGCTTCAGAATGCCCAAGATTTCTCTCAATATTTCATTTCTAACGGAAAGCTGGAAAGCTGAGTTATCCCCCACTGCTGTTACTAGATGATACCAGAGTATCACCCAGTGGTGTTACTTTACAAACACGAATTAATTCCTCTGAATTTATATAAAAATCATGCCTTTGTCTTCACTTCTTATCACCCTTCTCTAATGGGAATGGAGTCTCTCACCACCTTGATACTCAGTATTATTTAGGTCGTGACACTGTTCTCAGGACTCCTCTCTCTTCTTCTTCAGTAATTACTTCTAGCTATCAGTGGGCAGCTGTGGCCAGGATGACGTATCTACACATACATGTATATATATGCATATATATATATATATATATACTCACTCTGGTACTTCCCCAAAGCCTTCCAAGTGTTCAGCTTCAGCTGCGTACATCTTCGCATACTCTCTTGCAGTAGTCTGGACATAGCATTCCTGTATTACAAACAGATATGCCGATGGAATAATCCTCAAAACTTTTAACAGATCATCTGTTTGAACGTTTGCAAGACAGCTTTTCCACACAATTCTCGCTTCTAAAGGACAGGGAAGCTCACCTGCAGTGCGAGTCTGTAGTTCTTTTGCACTAGATCATCCCTGCTCTTGGTCCCGTAGGTGATGGCGTTGTGCACTTTGAGCACGCAGGCATGGCCAGGAAGGAACATCGGCACGAGGCCTCGCAGCACTCTGCTGCGGAAGGCTCTCCGGTGCATGCCTTCACCAAAGTGAAGCTCTTCTGTAGCTATTGTGCCATGCAGGTTCCCACCAAAATAGCTGTCACTGATTAAATCTTCTCTGAACACGAGCTGCATGAACTCAATTTCTTCCGCACCTGAAACAAAACACCACTTTGCTCTGCACAACGTCCCTCTGCAGTCACAGGGAAAGGGGTGGACATGGGAGAACAAATGCGTTTATCCACAGAGTATTAAGGAAAATGCTCAATGAAAACAGAATACACGGCCTAACTTGTGTTCATATGGGGCTGGGATCCTGCTGCCTAAAGCCTAAAGCTGCCAGGAGAACGGTGGCAGTTCGGGTCCGTAAGGAGAGATACAGAGCGCAGCAAACAAAAACCAGCTGAAAATCACAAAAGCTGTTTTTAAAACTATTAGGGTGGTTTTAAACCGGAGCTTCAAATGAAGCTGAAGTCAGTCAAGCTGGCTGAGAACTAAAGAGGCACTGAGAGAATAAGGAGATCCTGCCAACTCTGCTTTTTGGTATTACAAACACAGTAACACAGCTAACGAGCATCTGTGTCTGTAGATCTGAATTTAAAAGTAGAACACAGTGCCGTGCCCCACTGTGCCCAGAACACGTTCTTCTGAAGCGAGCCTGTCTCTTCGGAAAAGCCAGAAGTTGCCGGTATAACCACAGCCTGCTTTCGCCTGCAGCTTGGAGTGTTTTCAAAGATCGTGCCCATGTGTGTGTAGGGGCACGCGGCTGAAAGGGGTCTCAGTCCCTACCCAACGTGACCGTGCCGGAAATGTGCCCTTCCCAGTACCGACCACCTTCACCGCACCAGCTCCAGTGCTGCACGCTGCCATATTAAAGTGTTTCTTTTCAACTTGGCAAGCACCAGCTTAAAAATAGGTTCATTAGCAAAGGTAGGAAAAAAAGCATGATTTTGATTTCATAAGTCACTTTGAACAAGAGCCACATTTCTCTAAATGCCCATGCCAGTTTCAATCGAGAAGCAAACCCACAAATTTTAGTGATCTTTATATTCAGGAGAAATTGGTACAACAATATTTCTCTTATCCCCCCACCCGTGGATTTTGAAGGTACCAGTGGCATAACAATGTGTGCCTAAATTTGTTACAGCTGCAACCCAGCAGGATTATGGATTTCACCCTTATAAATGGTGACTGGAATATAAATGGGAAAGAAAAAAAAAGAGAGATTAAAAAGTGGTTAAGGTTAAACACTGAGAGAAACGAAAACACCCTAACTGCACTTCAGGTTGCTCTAATGGTAACATTTCAAGGAACACCAGTGGAAAAGATAAATGAGAGCACAAAAGGTGTACGCTCCGGACAAATGAAGTCCTCAGCTCCCTTCATGGTCGTCTCCGGGTTAGGTTCTGAACACTAACGCCTCTGTTCAGAGCACAGAGGAAACAGCGCTCATCCAGAGCTGGACTCAGAAGGTTCCTTAACTCCACCTAAAACGCTTTGTTGATCACAAGTGATACAGTGCGGACACATGAAAAGTCTTGTTTTTATTTGAACAAGGAACTACATGTTTCATTTTATTCTTCCAGAAAAAGAAAGAAAAACCAGTTGCCTAAGTGAAGTACTCAATTAGTACAGAGTGTTCAAAAACGCTAAACCAATTTGCAGCGCACTATCTATCCTTAGCTGCAGCACAGCAAGGCAGATGCCGAGTGTGATGAAACACAGGCTAACGTATAGGGAAAGCATTCCAAATCTTCATGCTGCCTTTCTCTTGGAGTAAAGTTACATAGCAGGTGACTTGCAAAGACCATGTGTTTAAACACCCCTGGCACGTTTTTCTGCCAAAAGCGGGGCTCTGCGTGTGGAGGCATCGCTCTTTCACCCTCTACCGGCTGGGCAGTGCTGGTGCACCGAGCTAACGAGAACTTACACCGTCAAGTCAGACCAGGAATTTGTCATGGCGTGTACGCCACAGCCCTGCACAAACCATTCCATCCTACGTGAAGGTAATTCACCCGCAAAACTCCCACGAACGGAGGTGAATTTTAACTTGCATGGTACAGAAGAGGTGAGTGCAAAAAGGGAAAGACAGCTAATGAAAACCACAATACTGATTCGGTGGATTCCCATAGTTTCCCAGGGGATAACTATCAAAACGTCTCCATCTGGTTATATTTTTCCATCCTTTGTTCTGTTCGGAAATCCGAATGAACAAAAGTTTAGAGCACACGTTCAAATAGATGTGTGTACATACCTTCACAATTCTGAAAACTCGAGAGATGTTCCAATACTACAAGGAAACAAAGAAACAGATTTTTTACCCAAAAAATGAATGAAAACGGCCATTATCATTATTGTTAATCAAAATCATAAACTGGGATTTACCTTCAGAAGTCAGATTAAACTCAGCAGTCACCTTTCCATACACGTTATTCAAGCAGCAGTAATACATTCCCTGGTCTTTGTTAGTGGCTTTAGCTATTGTCAAAGAGACGGGAGAGTCATCCTGGGCACTGGAACAGAATATGTTGATTTTCCACATTAACACTTTTAAAAGATCTTCCTCCTTTCCCTGGAATTTCCACCCCTCAGCACAAAGACTGCTTCAAATGTGATGCACATAGACAAAATACTTTATTTCACCCTACTTAGAAGCATTCAGCCTATCATGTGTTTCACAATAGATGATCCTTCTACATTCTGAGAGGAAAGTACCTCAGTCCCCAAATAATTAAATCACATCAAAGGCATTCTAATATTCCTACCAATAGCATGGCCAAAATATAAAGTATGACCATATAAATCCCCAAATGCGGTACGCTGTTCCTCAGTATTGACTCCTCACCCAACTTTCTCTGCTCCTTTGGTTTTTTCAAGCTCCCTGACGTCTGTGTATGCAACCTCACGGATGGACCAAGAGCAGACATCACCACTGGGGTGCAACGCCACGTGAATGCAGTTCCAGCAGCGGCCGCCCCCGGCTGGCTCTGGCAGCAATAAACCGCACTCGAACAGGGCCAGGCCTGACTGAAAAGTCCCTGCTTAAGTTGATTTTTGCACCTATCATACTAATCCCCTTAACAGGTACAAGAGTGAATCACTGCCGTGTTTCCCCAAAAGCTACTTGGAAACTACCGGTTCTTCAGAAACATTCACTCACCTTCTCTGCACGCGAGATAGTAACTTGGAATCTTTAGTCCATGTAATGGTGGAATCACCATGAATGTCACCAAACTGACAGCACAGCTTAATGTTTCCAGAGCAGTCAGGGAACAAATCTGCTTGGATTTTCTTCAGCAGCTTGGGAGCTTGAAACAGAAGAGCCACATTTTAGGATTAGAAGACAATTATATTGTTTTGGCATTTTAAAGGAATCCCAGAATGATTTGGAGATGTTAAGAATATGAATCTGACAACACTGGTAAATAATTGCCATTTATTCTGATGCAGAACCAAGGCTTTAAAATATGGAGGTTTTAACAGACTAATTCAGTGTCCCACACAGTCAATGAAAAGGTTTTCAATGCAAAGACACTTGGAATTTATGGAACAGGACCCAAGGGCAGTTTTAGCCTGAAAAGGTATCCACAGAAAATAATTTCTTTATCGAAACACATTCTCTGTGACTGAAGGACCAGCTGGCTTTGTCAGTAAAACAAGACACCACAAAGGCAGAGCATACCATGTGGTTACAGAATGAGAATCCATATTAACCGAATACTTGTACCTAGTACATTTTTTAACTGACCACAGCCTTTCAGAGAAGGAGACTTAAAGTTCCAGGAGAAGCTCAGTCTCCAAGGTGTTCTTGGAACACACCTGATGCACACAGGCAGGATGAGACTCTGCGAGGTTGCCTTGAAAACACAGCTGGAGGGAGGAGCCCACACCTAGTGCTTAGATATTCGCACTTAATAACGTCAGCAGCCTTTGCTTCCCTCTTCAGTTTCAAAGGATTCATTCCCCACCTCTAAAGAAAGTCCCTACTTTTCCAGCCGTAGGGAATCAACATATACGCAGGGAAAGGTTTTGGCCTTGTGACACATCCCTGCACTTAAGTGAGACAAGCCGCTAGAGGCAAGGGATGTAAAATGCAAGACGTGCTGTTCCCTGCTGTGTTCACTCTGAGCTGCTGCACTCTGCACGGGCTGCAGGACACACCTGCCTCGCGGATCCCACTCCGGCCGGCCAGCCCTCCCCACCTCATGGCGAAGGAATGCCAGACCCAGCTCCAAGGGTCGGGCACCTGGAATTCACTGCTATGCTTAACTTGTAGTCACTTAAGTCCTTAGGCCCAAGAATCCTGCTGAATCAGGGCTAAAATGATGCAGACAGTATGTGACGGAACCCTAAACAGAACTCACAGCCCCAGATTCCCTGCCCTAAGCACAAAGCAAACCCTCCTGCAGCTGAAAAGGGTATTTACCAGACTAACCATACCAACCTTCCCAGCACTCCACACCACACTCTAAAGCACAAACAAACATTCGCCTCACAGTCTAGACTGAAGCACATCAGAAGCAGGTTAAGAAAATTCAGTCTCGTCTGACGCAAGCCTGAATGTTAAAATCTTTTCCAAGCATGGCCTCAGGTATATGGGAAAGGCTCGGGCGTTTCTCGGTAACCGCGGTTCGCTCGCTCTGCTGCGGAGGAAGGTGTCTCTCCTCCCACGCAGGTGGTTCTCTGGCAGGGGCCACATCTTCAAACACAGAAAAGTTCGGGTCTTTTTAAAATGTGATTGGAAAAGCAGAACTCTCACCAGACCGCACTGTAGTTAGAATCTCTGAAGAGACTCATAGCGGCATAGCTTACTTGTAGTCACTGTTCAGTCTTGCTGTAATAAATTATTTTATGATGTGAACATGAAAAGTAACATTGAAAGGTAAAAATAAGACCTTGGTCCTTGCAAAGTATCCATAGAAACCACAAATATCTCATCTGTCTAGCTGTTACACTATTGCTACTCCTGTCTGTATTTTGCTTTACCTGACAGCAACATCTCAGGACTCTGACAAGCAACCTGAATCTCACTGCAATGCTACGTTTTCCAGGTCAGTTTAATATGCTAATTTCATCAGTGTTATTTATGACCAACGGAGGTGCAAAGGAAGACAGAAACAGCCACAATCATCAGAGAGGGCCACAAAACATTATGTTTATCAGTGGCACACTACTAATAACAATAGTATTTTCCTAGTAATAAAACCATTTGGTAACCAAGAGAAGGTAATTGCATTTGGAAGCCACAGTGCAGAAGCATAACTGGGAACACAGCCCTGCGAGAACATCAACAACATGCAGGCAGCGGGCTTGCAGTTGCTATATGGCGTGTAGGTATGTGGTACCATGCTATACAACCCTGAAAAGTTACCCAAAGAGTCACTATTTCAAATAGGTTTAAAAAAATCATAATGTGTTTGCCAGCTAGGAAAGGGATCTTAGGGAGGCTTCAGCTCTGTGGCACGGGCACAGCACTGGTTACTGAGTTCAGAGAACTGTAAATCAAAATCAGCGAGGGCAGGACACCTCCAGCTGACACGATTTACACTAAAGGAGGCTTGCAACGTGTTTAATGAACTTGAATTTCATCCTGTAGCCAGAACGATGGGAAATGACAGAAACGAAAATCAGTTTTCTCTTACCTTTGCTATCCTTTTTCAAAATGAGTTTCCTTTGCTCTTTTCTGTCTTCTTTATGAATCATGCCTGCCTCACTCTTCACAGACCTTTTAGCACTGCCAGGATCCTCGCTGACATTTCCCCTCTCCTCCAGTCGAGGCTTTTTTGACTGTGTTGCTGATGGCAATTTCTTCTTAGCTCCAGCAGCTGAATGCCCACTCTTCCCTGTGCCTGCTTTACATTTGATGGGCTCGGGCCCAGCAGCAGTGGGTAACGTCTGGTAGGATTTTGACCCTTCTGGATTCCTCAGCCTTTCCGCATTGACTGGGAATGGATGACACGTGGTCAGTGCCAAGGAGAATGGCTGAGTTCTGCTGCAGGGTGGTTGCTCTTGGAAATACTGGTTGTTCCCTGAATCAACTGGGGGCAAATTAACTAAGCCACTCACTACACTCTCTGGTGTCATGACTTCATCTTTATCATACTCAGGAGACTTAACTGAATTAACAGCTTCAGTTAGCTTGCTGGAACAGATCACGTCAGGACAGGCCTGCTCAGTGACAATGTTCACTGTATCCAAGGCTCTCTGAGCCTTGGAGCTAACTGAAGTGTGCAAAGAAGACTTCGTTTCATCTTCATCTGGTTTATGTTCAATCTCTTGCTTATTTGCACACAATACTGCTTCCCCTTTGTTTTCTTCAGGTACCCTATGGAACTGATCCTGCAATGCTTTGCAGAACGGTTCCAGCGTACTCAAATTTTCATCTCCTCTGACGGCAGTTTGTGTGGGTTCAGTTTTGGCTTGAGCTCCCACGCCAGGACAGCCCCCTGCGGATCCAGTGGCAAGCAGGCCCTCTGCCTGCCTCACAGGGGTGAAGGACAGCCTTGATTCTCTCACTGGCAGCTGCTGGATACCTAACTGGTTACCGGTATCTCCATCATCCTTGTTTGCTATGCTCTGGTTCTCACTTGGAGCCTCTCCAGGCAGTGGGGGACTAACTGATGTTACACTTCCAGATGTGTAGGTGTGATTTTTTGAAGAATCTTTTCCTAACTCTTCATCAGACTTGAAGGTGCTGTCCACAAGAATCACATGTTGTTCTGATGGGGAAACCACAGTCTGCCTCTCTGAAACATGACTAAGTCCCGAGTCACAGGAAGTTTCAGCCCTCTGTTCATCACCTTGGCAAATCTCTCTCTGTTCTTCTGCTTTATATGGTTCACGTCTAGGCACTTCTACATAAAAATCTCGTAAAAATGGATCCCCAGAAAGGGGAGTGAATGCCACTTCTTCATTCCCTATTTCTGTCAGTTGGCCTGTATTATGGGGTAGATTGTTACATGGTTTGGTTTCAGGAGTCTTCATTACATGAGCCAATTCTGTTATGTAACCATATTTCTGTGTATTAGAAACAACTTGAAAATCTTGACAGTCACTACTTTTTGAAAGATGACAGCTGTGAGAATTAGTGTCATTTTGTGCATTCAAGCCTGAGCGATTTCCTCTTTCTTGTAAATTCTCTTCATAACTTTTATATATGGTGTTAACAGAAGAGTGTTCTTCATGTGTAAACTGATTCGTATTTTCATTGGGGAAAATGTCTTTCTCTTCCGGGCAACCAGCTGGTTCTTTTCTTGCTGGATAACAGTCTCTAAAGGGACACCCTTGACCAGTCACAGACTCATTTATCAAGGATTTGTTGTGCTCAGGATGAAGTAATTGCCCGATTGTCCCGTGCGACTTATCTGACATGTAAGCTGGGTTTTCTTTGTCACATGCTAAATCACCACTCTGAGCATTTTTTAACCTCTGAGGAGAACGTGCACCGCATGTTTGGGAAGCATTACCAACGGGAAGCTTTCCTTCCCGAGCAACAGCCATTTGAACGGATCCATTACCGTCAGTTAACATTTGCTTTGGCTTCTGCTCCAAGTACTCCCCTGTATTTAAGATGATACTATTTGCTGAAACACAAATGGATGGTGTTTCCGTTTCATTTCCAGTGCTAGAATCTAGACATACACCATCTGTTTCTACCACTTGTGTAAGACAAATGTTTCCTATGGATGCACCGTCACATGCTCCATCTGTTTTAAGTAGGATATTACAAACACTGCAGTCTTCCTTTTCTGTTCTTGGTCTGCTCGCTGGTTGTGTAATAGGCTCCTGCATTTCTATCAAATTTGTTGGCAAAGGATGATCAGAAGAGGTCTCCTGTACAAGGTTCAGTTCTGTGACTTGGATATCTGGTGGCCTAATTTCTAAACTGGTGATCCCCCGGTTTTCAAATGGGATTTGATAGCCTGAGTCATCTTCATGAAGAAGTTTCCACATCTTGTCATGCACTGCAGATATATCAGCATCTCCTTTGCACTCAGGGCTTTCGGATTCCAGGACTAACTTGGGATCAGCTTCAAGCAGAGATTCACCACATGACGGATGGCAGAGAAAATCTCTGTCATTGCTATGGCACAAGTCAAAACTATAGCTGTGCTCTCCTTCCGTTGGCTCATCACACAGCTTTGCAGAGGAGAGAACAGCACACAAACATTCTTGTTTATCAGGAACAGCGTCTGTATCCCATAAAGAAAAAGATGAAATGTCATTCTTTGATTTGTTGCCATTAACAATAATATTATTTCCTTGCTCCCAGATGACCTGTTGATGACGAGTTTCTCTCTTATCACAGGGAACATGGTGTTGAGAATAGGTCTGCAGATTTGCATTTTTATCTTGTAATGTCTTTTCAGCACAGAACATTTCCAAAGCTGGAAGGATGGTTCCTGCACTCGCACAAGTCATGAAGATGCCTTCCTTTTCTTTTTCGGGCTCCATACATAGTCTCTCATGACTCTGGGTAAAGACTTTACGGCTAGCCCCTTGATCCTACAAAGGAGAAAAGAAGAGAAACGTAATCAAAAATTAAAATTGCTGCTTGACACAGGCTTGAACTAGAGTCCTGGCTTGAAATGCACCTAATTTCATTTAAAGTATTTGTCAGCAGTCAGAGTTGCATTCTCCAGGATTTTCGTTAGTCCTCTTCAGCACTAAATCAGTTCCATGGAAGCGGTGAGCATGTTTCACCCATAGCAAATCACAGATGAAAAAGCCTACAATTTTTTACTAGATGAAAATGCATTGTTTCGTAAACAAATTATGCTTTTGGTTACCATTACACAGAATCCCAGAATGTCAGGGATTGAAAAAGACCTCGAAAGCTCATCCAGTGCAATCCCCCCATGGAGCAGGAACACCCAGATGAGGTTACACAGGAAGGTGTCCAGGCGGGTTGGAATGTCTGCACAGAAGGAGACTCCACAACCCCCTGGGCAGCCTGGGCCAGGCTCTGGCACCCTCATTGGGAAGGAGTTTCTTCTCAAATTTAAGTGGAACCTCCTGTGTTCCAGTTTGCACCCATTGCCCCTTGTCCTATCACTGGTTGTCACCCAGAAGAGCCTGGCTCCATCCTCCTGACACTCCCCATTTATATACCTGTAAACATGAATGAGTCCCCCCTCAGTCTCCTCTTGTCCAGCTCCAGAGCCCCAGCTCCCTCAGCCTTTCCTCACACGGGAGATGCTCCACTCCCTCCAGCATCTTGGTGGCTGCGCTGGACTCTCTCCAGCAGTTCCCTGTCCTGCTGGAACTGAGGGGCCACAACTGGACACAAGATTCCAGGTGTGGTCTCCCCAGGGCAGAGCAGAGGGGCAGGAGAACCTCTCTGACCTACTGACCACCCCCTTCTAACCCACCCCAGGTACCATTGGCCTTCCTGGCCACAAGGGCCCAGTGCTGGCCCAGTGCCGATCACCCTGCTGTCCCCAGGACCCCCAGGTCCCTTTCCCCTACACTGCTCTCCAAGAGGTCATTTCCAAACTTATCCTGGAACCTGGGGCTGTTCCTGCCCAGATTCAAGACTCTACACTTGCCCTTGTTATATTTCTTTAAATTTTTCCCTGCCCAACTCTCAGCCTGTCCAGGTCTCTGGATGGCAGCACAGCCTCTGGCGCGTCAGCCATTCATGTGCCAGAACAATCTGTAAAAGCAGAGAGTAATTTAGCAGTCAATCTTTGAAAAAAAAATTACTTTCAAATAGCCATTAAGAGGATATCACAACATGGATTAGTTTGTACATTTGACCATGTATCTTTCTAGTGGTTTTCTGAAGCTTTGCACCTACTCCCAGTAGAAATGAAGAAATGCTCAAAATCATCAGACTGAGTTTAAAAAACATCAATATTTGTACACATTTTTCATTTTTTAGCTTTTATCCAGCCACAAACTCAACTTCATAATTGCTTTGGCTTTTTTTTTCCCCCTTCTGAGTCCCAGTTCTATCCACTGTTATTTGTTAACGTGTAGTGGTGTGCTGGACAGCTGACGTTAAGGACGATGATACATAACCCGTGAGTCCTCTGGGTTACAGCAGAGCTGTAAAAGTGTAACGAGTGCTGGCAGACACATAACTCAGAGAAGCCATTCTGAAAAGAAGCAAGTGTTGTTACTTAATGAAGGACATGTAAAGAAGGATTTCCCAGGAGCCGCTGTGCGCACCGGTAGAGGCAGGGGCTGCTCAGATACTATATTCTTAGCTTCCACAAGTCCATGGTAAAAGCATTACTGGCTGTAGTAAATATTGCTTTCCTTTGCTGCAAAAGCCACCCACTTCAGCTGCAATTCCTTTCACCCTCTCTGTTCTCTGTTCAGCTTGAGTAGGATGTAGAGCTGACTATATGCTGTGGACAACGGGGAAGGAAGAGATACAGAAAATTCGTCGATGACTTCAACTGCGGTTCCCGCCTCAAGCACCACGCAGTTGCCACACTACCTTCCAATCTCCTCGGCCAGTGCATACGAGAAGCCCTGAGCCCCACCACGGCTGCCCTTCTGAGTCCCCGCCGCACTCCCTGCTCAGGGCTGCCCTGCAGGAGATGCCAGTCTCTGGTCTGGGAGTCCAGGTGCACACCTGCTCTGGAGGCAAGGCGGGGTGAGCCTGGACGCGCCTCTACGCTCAGTTTCCCTGCTCTTCTCTGTTGGTTCTGAGAGCTTGGTCTGAGCTTAGCACTCCTGCTGTCACTTCCACTTTGTCCTCACACCTCTGTAAAGCAGTTTCTTTTTCTATTCCGTACGACGTCAGCAGCCTCAATCACAGCTTTTACTAAAACCTGTGTAATTCTTGCTATGTATTCTAGACACATGATCAGTTAGTCCCTACCTGCTGTTGGTATGAAGGTGGTGTTCAGAGGGAGGCTCAGGTAACCACCTCCACCAGTCACTGTCCAGGCCATCTGCAGAGAGGGCAAATGACACCAGATACTATGGACACTGGGGCAGTTCAAAACCCTGAACAAAATACAATTAATACCACACCTGGGGGCTTTAATTCATTAAGTACTTGATTCTTAAGGAGAGTTTTCAGTGTATGACACATGGGAACATAGCACTTGAGCAAGCTGTGCCAGAAGAGCCACTGCATCTCAACAGGTGATCGGCACATACCTCACACACAGACAACTCAAAAAAACATGAATCTGAGCAGGAAATAAAACAAAATTAGATTTGGAAAAAAGTAATGCACTTGGGAACACAATACATACATGCCGAGGTCTAAGCCATCAGGTAAACTACACTGCTGACCGAGGCATACAGATAATGGAGGGAAAAATGAAATAGAGCAAGTAATGATAAGGTCAATGGAAGCTGTGGTATGATACACAAGCAGAGCTACAATTTCATCTCTATGTCCAACATGTCACAAAAACAATGTTCAGAGACATTCAAAGAATATATGATATAGTTCCGGGCAAAATATTTTGACAGAATGAAGATTAAACAGAAACAACAGTGTAAGTGCTTTGATTTGGAATTAAGGCAAAATTTAAAAAACATACTTCTGCTCTGCAGAAACTCTATGTTGTTAGCTAGAGCCAATACTGATACTGGTACTATCTTTACTTATCGGTATTTCTTGATAACAAAACTGCCAGGCACATCATAATTATCTCCTAAATAAAAACATAAAGTTGGAGTCCTTAGAATATGACAAAACACTAAGGAAAGCCCAATACATCAGGTTGTGATAAAGCAAAGAACAGAAAAGCAGCTAAATCACCTTGTTGCTGCATGACAAAAAATATAGGAAACCAGATTTTAAAAACATAGGGAACCAGATTTAAGCACTGTTTTTTCAAAATTCCAGAAAAATATCTGTGAGTGGTGGCAAGTTGCACCAAGAATACACGTCTCATGGAAAATCATCACTGACCAGGTTTATATCTGAATTAAAAATGAGACAACTATAAGCTGATCGAAAATTATGTGTTGGGCATGGACAGTAATTCTTACTCATTACTGTTTTGTATTCAAAGCCAGCCATGAAACCAGTTTCCATCCAACAGCTGTTCACTGGCCTATGTGAAACCACTTGAGGGTTTCAGTCTAACTCCTCATGGGCAGAGCTTACCCACCACAACTGTTCTGCCACCCTTTCCTAAGGGTTCCCTTTTGCTCTTCCTTTGTTGTGTAACACAGCTCCTTCCTCCCCTCTCACTTTCCACCCTTTTCCCACATCTTTCCGCCTGTTGGTCCCAGCACACCCCCTGTCCCTGCTGGCAGCATGGAATGCAGTGCCCATGACTTGCACTTGCATTTCTGTACTAACTGCAGAGCAGGGAGCTCCAAACTTACAAGTGGCCCGAACACTCTACATCACGGTTCTCTGTTGCACATGGTGGCTGCTGGGATGTCACACATGCGAGCACACAGCTACCATCTTAACCCATCCTCACAGACAGAACAGGGCCAGGAGCCCAAAAGATGAACAGCTTCAGTGGCCTACGCAGTTTTGCTACCCTGGAATCTAACAAAGCAGAGGTACAACATGCTAAACAAAATACAACCAGATTACCAGATTACGTGGAAGTTCTGTGCCAGTTCTGCTTCCCTCCTTTCTGTACAATAAAATTTAAAATTATCTAGAGCTGACATAAATCGATGTCAGGCAGGTCAAACCAAGCATCTCTCAAAATTTACGAGAAGCGGCTGTTCTGACATGAGCAAACCCAAAATAATGCCAGGATGAACAGGAGATCTAATCCACAGAAAAAAATCAAAGCTTTAGAAATACACAAACACCACATGCTGTTCTTCCCGGGGTATCAGTGTAGATGTTAAGTGTTTTGCCTATGCCCTGGAATCCCTCTGAATCTGCCAGTTCCAGCAGGACCTCAACAATATCACTGGCATTCGGCAGGCCACAGACCTGGGCTTTGTCATTCAGGAGTGACACCAGCACCCCGTGCTGGGACTGCTGGCTAAACCCCGAGCAGAGACCGGCTCCTGAATGACACACTGCAAACATGATGCCTCCTGGCTCTCTGTACAGTATGCTACATCATACAGTTGGCACAGTTGGTTTTTAGAACCTATTATTAATTAAGCTGCTTTGAAGTATTAGACAAATTAAGAACTCCACCTGAGGCCAGACCAGGAGGTCATGGGAGGAGGCAGGAGCCTCACACCGTGACCATCTAACGGCAGAAGTCACCCAGAACAGCAGTTGCTGCACAAGACACACTGCCAAGGTTGTTGCAGGCAGAGCAGCTTGGCACTAAGGGGAGTGTAAATCCCTGCACAATTAGTGCTCTAGTTCTGCGGCTGCTATGGACCTCTCAGGAGACCTGACTACCACATGGAGGGGGAAAACCTAACGCTCTTCAAAAGCGGTCAGCTGTGGTTTTTGCTACAAGGCCCTCACCTTGCTCCTGGCAGAGCTGTCTCAAATGCTGGGCTCCAGCTGATACCACAGTGAACTTCTACATAAGCCTGTGTGCAGCAACAGCAGGTGGATTCTTCCTTGCTTTTCTTAGGTCACACAAGCAGATTGCCGAGGAGTCTCTGGCTTACTATACAGGAGTAGTGAGAAGCTGTTCACATTTGCCTTGTGCTATAGTCATTTCCAGATGGGATGCTTTTGTTTGGCTCACTTTCAAGACCACATAATTTTGAACCTATACCTAAATTTCATCTTCATTCATGTGTTTTTAAAACCAATTACCTGGTCTGTGCTAACCTCTAGCCCTTTTGTGTATACCAATACTTCTTTCCCACTTAATTTTTATCTAATGTGAAGTTTTGGGCAAGGACACGCAAACAGAAGAAATACATACTGACTGCAGGTAGCAAGAGTCTAATTAGCTATTCTGAACTTTGCCCACAGCACTCATAGTAACCTTACAGCTGCTCTTTGCTAAGAGCGTTCTGGGATTTAAATTATTGTAGTGCACTTGGAAAAAAATGAAACAATGCCTCTAGCAAACCATGGTCATACATACCACCAAGAAATCCTCAGTAGGCTCATTTCAAGAGGGAGGTATTCCCCATCATAAGAACATCATGTGCTGCTAAAATGTGACTGGAATTTTATGGACGATCAAAACAGAGAAACCTATGGATGTTTTTCAGGTAGAAGAATTCAGTAATTTTTGACTGTTCAAGACATCCCAGTAGTGAATTTAAAGTCAGTCTGCTACCCAGAACTAGGAGACTTTTTGCTTAAATAATATAGATGAAGAAAAGTACGTGGAACTGGAAAAAGCTTGTGTTTGTCACAAATGATTTTTTTTTTTTTGCAATTAACTATGCACTTTCAAATCAATAAAGTCAGTGATAATAACATTATTCGTGGTTTAATACTCATATATATATATATCTTGAGTCTTTACTATGCAATTCTCACACTTATGAAAACTCGTGGAGCATCGTATCAGTCTGTACAACTACACTGACTTCCCTAGTTGATTTCCTGCCAATAGCATAAAACATTCAAGTACATGGAGAGTACCACTTTGGGTTTTTTAACTGGTTTTTACATTTCAGCTGGAATATCTGACTCTCTCATTGTTTCATCTTTAAAAAGCAAAGCTCAATTCACCTCTCTAACATGAGCTCTCTGCATTAAATTCCTTTGCTTGTTATAAATTCAGAGCAAACCCATGCTGAGCTGGTTTAGATTTTCAGCACCATAAGTAGATGACAATTTTGTTCTTTGAGTATAAACTGAAAAGAACCTATATCTAAACATTCTCTGCTCACAAAAGGTATTTGAGAAACTTTTTGGGTTGAAAGAAACATTACTTTGATAAGACCTGTGCAACAGCCTACGTATCGGATTTCCCTATCCAGCTGTCCAGAGTCCCATTAGTGCCTCTTACTATTATCAATCTCACTCTATAATTAGAACAGCTTATGGTTTATTTGGGCCCTTTTCAAAACCAGATTTCCTTCCCAGCCGCAGCTGTCATTCAGAAGTACATGAATAGTATCTTTCGAAGTAATTTAAATTGTACATTATTTTGTGACAAACAGGAATAAAATGCATTAAAATCAGTAGAGCAGCTCCTTCTATCAAATTATAAACACTTTACTTACCCTGGGTGAGACGTTTTCATCTGGCATCTGATTGTGCTCAGACAGGCCCCAAGTCCTTTTCCTTTCCCAGTGACAGTCTTTATCTGCCTCTTCCGTATGACACAAACCAGCCTGCATTTGCGAGCCTTCTGTCTCCTCGGGGACTTGTGTTGAAATGACACCTTCCTGACTGGGCAATGGAGCAGTGGATTCCCCAACCTCTGCTGCAGTCTGAAGAGACTGTCCTATGTTACTTACATATCTGCACAGTTCTTTAGGGTTTAACAACTTTAAAAGGTTTCTTCTTAGACTTTCTGTTAAGGTACAGACAGCATGCCCTGAGTTTTCCTCCGGCAAATTTCCTTTCCCCTCCTCTTGGAGCAATGAGATTTCACCGAGCAAGTCCCTGTCCTTACTGTTTTCTGTCATTGTCTCTGAAGCCTGATTTGTCAAAGAAGCACCTATGCCACCAGCAGAGGAGTCCGCCTTGGCACATGTATTATCCTTGTTCTTTGATTTGTCAGTTGAGAAACCTGCAGCTGAGTGGCCACTGCCACTCTTTCCTTCTTCAGTTCTGGGATGGTCATTTTCAATGGCTGCAGCTGCAACAGGCACTTTGTTCTTTTCTTTGTCTTTCAAAGTGGTGCTTTCATCTCGGTGGTGTCCAACAGCGAGAGTCATCTCCGTCTGCAAAGTTGACTGGCTGTACATAGAGGGGTCTCTCCTTACATTTACTCCTTCGAATTTTGAGTGATGACCACAGAAGCCAATGGTGGCATCCATAGGCGTAGTGTTATCTGACACTTGGGACAGACAAGGCATTGCACTGAGGAAGTAAGCACACCCATCACAATCCTTACCCAGTTTTAAATCATCTTCATCATCACTTTCCAATAAAAATTGTAATTTCTTTTTCCAGATTTCATTTTCATGCATTGTCAGCACATCTGAACATTCAAAATATTCTAGGACATCGTCAGAAAAGTCGTGACTTACACTTGGAATTTTCTCAGCATAAATCTCCACAATAGCGGCAGAATTTTCAGAATCACCTTTTACAAAACAATTGTGATTTACTACGGGAGTATCTGCCTGCTCACTGAACCGAGTATTCGTGGTTAGAGGTCTACCGAGCCCAGGATTTTCGCATGTCTGGACATCTGCCAGAGACTGACCCGATACAGCGTCTTCCGTGTTAAGGGAACAGTTGTCTGTATGATACATGATTACATTTGTAGGGCAGGAATGCATGTGTCTGCTGCAGCATGTCTCTGCTTTTCCAGCAGTGACGCTGACCATACTGTTAAAGTGAATTACATCATTCTCTGACAAATCCCTTAGGCAGGAAATATCTTCCTGGGTTTTAAATGTATGTTTTACATCCATGTTGTCCTCTGTGTTAGGCAAGTGTCTGTGGGATTTCTCAAATGGGGACAATACTTCTGCTTTTCTGAGCTTCTCAAGCAGTAAACCACCGATTCTTGAAGAGTTGGAATCTGGTGAAGTCAACACGGGGTCATTCTCATACCGGTAATTCTTGTGTTGTGCAAAATGTTTTTCGTTCTGCTCATTTTAGCCTGAAGTCTCCACATTGTCATTTAGGTCAACAACAAATTGTGAGGAAGTTTCAGTTTTTGTCTCTGATTCCAGTTCAACAAAAGCTGAACCGCAGGTCATTCTAGCTGTCAAACTGCTTCCTGGTACTGTTTAATGAAGTGCAGATCTTGCTCTGTGTACCTGAAAATAAAAGAAACATAAAGTTTAAAATTACTCCTCAAATGGGTATACATATTTTCTAAAACGTGGTCAAATGGCACACAGTTGCAAGCATTAAAAAAAAAAAAAGATAATTAATTATTTAAAAATCAAGATCAAATATTAAAGCAGTACCTATAACCCAGCTATCTCTGCAAACACGTTGTAACTGTGCGGAGTGACATGTGCTAGGAAAAAAAAGCATGCCTGCACATACACAAATATAGGCTTTAGCACATATCGCTTTGACATTTCTAAATGCAAGCACTAATCTGCAGACAATGTAAATTTTCACGTGTGCATGACTTCTGCAGGTACCAAATATCTGCTATTTTGGTAGCCACATTAGCACAACAGAAGACTATTCCTTAAATTGGCATCATAGGGACATATTCCAAAATCTTTGTAGAAATACCTGGAACAATTTAACTGGTTAGATTTTATAGGGCTATTTCTGTTTAAAGCCATTCTATTGTACTTTGGCTTGTTGTTTGTAATTTCTGTGGCGAGAGAACAATGAAATGAGGCTGCTTAGTTTCAATTTCCTGTTCACATTGAGACTGCGCACTAGCAAAATGGTAGGGTTTCACATAAAAACAAAGATAAATACACCAAAAGGCTTCCATTAGCTGAAACCAAAGAGATATATAATCATGGCTCTCTTCTTGTAAAAAAACCTTAGGATTTTTGATACTTGAGATGTTTTTGTATGGTACTAGAGGCACTCTGGGTCAATCTTCACCACAGGGTACCCAGGCTCATCCCAACAGGACTCTTCCACCATCCAGGGATCCACTCATCAGTGAAAGTAGTGTAGCAGAACTGAATTTCAACTAAATTTGATCTCAGGAAGGATGCTAGACTAAAAGCTCTGAAAAACAGTCATCTATTTTTATTCACCGAACTGGTATGACATGAAGAATGGCAGGGAAAACCTCCATGCCATGCTGCTAGTCTGATGAAGCAATTTAAGGACACCTCTAGTCATTCTCCTTTTCCTTCTCTCTGCTTCTTCCATTGTGACCCTTTTCAGCTAACATCTCTCTTGACTGCAAAATCACCAGCACCCTCGCAGAGCAACCTTTCGCGATGCCCTTTCAAGCACTGTGTAGCGCTCCATCTGCTCTCCGCGGGGCCACAAGCAGAGCAGTTATTGGACCTGTCAGCACCCAGCTTCATGTCACAGCCCGCTGCAGATAATGATCAAAGTCAGTTACTAAGAAAATATGCGTGAGCTAGATTAGAGCTTAATGGCTAAACAGCAAGGGGCTTGCACGGAATCTGCCTCTCCTGTAAAGAGCACAAAGCAGCTGGATGTGCTCTCATTTCCTTCAGGCAAACCCCGCCACCAACACTTTTTCCACGAAGCTACCTGGGAGGTGAAAAGCAGGCAGAGAAGGTGGTTAACCAGGTGGATACTAGAAGGGACAATGCTAGGTTGTGTGCCAAACAGTTTGACTTCCTGCACAAAAAGGAGTGCAGAGGAACAACAGCTGACAGGGGAACAAGACCAGCATCCTCTCCTAACGTACAACATGTATGTGTATTATATACATGCATGCATGTGCCCACTGAGTACACACGGTCAGCCTCGCCGCTTGGACCTGTGGCCATGGAGCTTCAGCGGCTCCCAAGAGGCAACCCTGGTCAGCACAGGGCCTCGGGAAAGGAAAACGAGAGGAGGGTTCAGTGTTTGTGGTATGAGAAGAAGGGTAGGGGGAGGATGTAATGAAAAGGCAGTTGAGAAGCAACATGTTTTATCAATTTAGTCTTAAACTGGCAAAGTCCAGCATGCAAGGAACTGTAGGTCGACAGGAAAGGCTGGTTTGAAGAACAAGCCTGATGTGACGCAAAGGTATATTGTACTCGGGAAGTTGCCAGAAGACAACGATATAGTTTTACAGTACTGCAAGCCAGCCTGGTCACAGTGGCTTGGTGAGAGATGCTTTGCAGCACAAATCTAGAAGGGGGAAAGACGCACTGCTGTGTGTGGCATTGCTGACACACAGGTTTCAGACTATCCACACAGGAGGTACCGGACAGGAGACTGCGTGCAGGCTTCCTCGGACTACGGCCTTCGAGTCTAACTCAAAACCCCTCGGAATGCAGGCTCCCCTGCTGCAGATGACAAGAGGAGGACACTTAGTGCATACTGGAGTGGTTTAAACAATGTGGACACCTGTCAACTGGCCCTGGGCCAACAATCTACACTTGCTTCATGCAGGCCTTTGAACTACAATATCGACCATGTGTGCAGCAAGAGCCTGGAGAAAAAAAGGCACATGATCCCATTATCTGAAGCCTTTCAGATCTCTGATCACATTTTGCTTTCCATTTCAGCTCTAAGAAATATAAATATTTAACAGGAAAAAAAAAAAAGGCAGCAGTAGAAATTAATCTTTTCCTCATCCGTTTTATTGCATTTCCATAGAATCATCCTCCAGCTTTCACTCATTGCCTCTTAAATATGCATTTGCCTAATGTTCCCTGTTGAATTCTTTCAAATCTGCTTTCATCTCTGCTTTTCAGAAGACCAGATGCCTCTTTACTCTTTTTTGGAGGGTATAAGTTATTTTAAAAGTATGGTAATTTTCCCAGATGAAAAGAGCCTTTGCAACATTTTTTAATGCAAATTGACTAATGAATACTCCTTGCTAAAGCAATTGTACTATACAGTTACCATTCTCTTAGTTCAGCTGCATTTTGACATCCAGGGGAAAAGAGCTGTCAGATTTCTCGATAGGAAAATCAGATTAGATTTTGTGCATTTTGTCAGATCCAACAATGGAAATCCAAGCAAAACAATTTTCCATGTGGAAAACTGCAATAAATGCTGGTTTTCCACCCAAGACAAAGACATTATTTTGTTTAAATCTGGGGAGAAAATAGAAGATATTATATAAAAAACATAATTTCAGTTATTGAATTTAGACAGAAATTGGAGAGAGAACTGTTAGTATAATATCCTCCCAGCTCCTCAAGAAACATGCATAATGAAATGCATGGAGGAAAGATGAATGTGAGATCATGACAATTTACCATCAGCTATTGACTAGTAGCCTGAAAATAAGTTTGATTCCTAATAAACTGGGGTTTGAACACTTGGTGAAGACAAGAGAACACTTAAATGCATAAGGGTGTTCCGGCTGCTTGTCTCAAGTCTTGCTCTGGAAATCAATGATGCTACCTGCTAAAAGCTTATGGAAACCTTCCTTTTCAAGCAATTTTACATTCACAGAAGTTATTTCTATAGAAAGCTTATGCATTTTACAAGTCCAGGAGGAAATTTGTGTCTTTCTGTGGAAATTTGGAGGAGGAAATTTGTGTCTTTTCCACTGACTTCCTCTGCAGTCAGTGGAAAAATTCCCTTTACTATGTCTCTGCAGTTTTTTTCTTTGCTTTGCTATCTATTCATCACGTAATCTCTGTTCTCTGTACAGTCATCCTCAGCCCACAGCCTTGTTCAGCAGGATTTATTCCTATCTTTCAGATGCACTTGCTCCTCGCCCCCTTTCACAGGACCTGTCAGCCTACACCCATGTGCTGTCTCTCTCCTTATCATCCCCAGACCAGCCTTTTGGGTCAGGGGCCGCTCTGTATTCACATCCCGCCTGGCACAATGGGCACCTGATCTATGTCTACACCTCCTATAATACTGCAGTATGGTTCAGATATCTAAACACGCTTTGACAACCACAGCATTGTCTAGGTAGGTTAAAAGCTCCGCATCAGTGCATAAATACCCCCAGACGGCTATACATGCTCTGCAAACAGCCCGCTTTACACCCACACCAGCGCAAAGGAGTGGGAAAGAAGAACCTGCATTTGCCCACACAAAGGGTTATCTTAGCTAAACACGTGGGAGGAATTAAACTGATAATCCTCCCATGTTTCATATCAAGAAATATCCTTCCATCAAGTAATATTTTGGTCTCTTTATATCAAGTTGACACTGGGTCTGTGATACCAAAAAGCACAAGAAAATTTGATAGGTACATAAATAACGTGTGTTTGTAATAACCTTACATCTCACAGACCATGTCTTCAATAACTTATCTGCCATTGTCCACACTTGTGGGGGCACACCAAATCTGCTTAACTGGTCCAGGATTAACTTTCATTGAACTTCTACACACAAACCTAAATAGAAAAAGCACAACCTTTCTCCTTTGTACGTATGCATACATGAGGAGGATGTGGATGCATGTACAATACAGTCTGCTCACCTACTCTTCTAACACTTCTCCATCAGACTGATCCTGTTGAGAAGAGAGATACTGGTCTGAGACAACAAACTCCCCAAATGCCAGCAGTCTCCTACTATACACTCCACCCCATAAACCAAACTTTGGGATCTGGATTTGCCTTTCTGAAAAACAATTATTATCCCCTACACTATCCTACTAAACTTTATATTTACCAATAGCTCCTTCTCCCTGTGCCCGGGCATACTACATACATTTTCATACACCCCTTTAGAGATGTTTTATTGGCAGGGGGCTTAATCACAAAGGAAAACAGTGGATATAATTAGACTTAAATTAATATAAACATGAAAATTCTCCAAACCAAAACACTAATAACCACAAAACCTTTCTTTATGATGAACAGAAATGGCCATATACCACACAGATCCAATCAGAAAGCTAACTGGTATGGACAGAAGGATGTTATAAATATTATATTGATTAAAGGGAGAGAAAGTAGCAAAAGCAGAACAGAAACAACAAAAAAGGCAGAAAGGAATCTTCACTAATCAGATGATCTCAAGAAGACTCTAAAAAGGCAGCGTCTAAAAGGTGGAACTAGGCAGAACCTCCCCCCGCCTGGGTCTGTACCCGTGTCCCTGCCTCACGCTGCATCGGCTCAGAACGCGTGTTGCACACACGCTCTTCTCTTCCCCTCTCTGGCACAGACAGCAAACACGTGGTGTCACCGAGTCCTGCCACAGCCTGGCCACTCTGCTCTGCAGGACCAAGCACTGAGGAACGCAAAGGAGCTTTAGTCTAGACATAAACAGGAAAGTTGGGGATGACGTGCTGGCCCCAGAGGCTTGTACGTGTGATTATTGATTTCTATGGTGCTCAGGGAACAGGACTTTATATGCATTTTCTCAGTAAATACGGCTGTACTGCTTAAGATTAGGCATGAAAAGCCACATACCAGACAGAATGTCACAGCGATTCCTAGTGTATGCATATGAGAACTGAAAGAATAACATTTACTGCAATAGCTGGCATAGCAAATAACTTGCAGTAGCAGATATATCTTAAAATGAAATATTACTGCTAACAAAGCTTGTGTTTTTATGACTGTGACTCCTGGTTTGCAGAGATGCAAAGACATCGCAGACATAATTGCTCACATAACCTTACAGATCCTTTCCAGAATGTCCAACTACAGACCACATGTGTAATACACACCCCACCATCCAGTCGGTCATGAAATCTTAGTGAGCTGCATAAATGCAGTTATGTTCCAAGGCTGATGTTAATTCCCTTTCTGTTCTCCCTGAAAATACTTCTCAAATATGTCTTAACTTTCTTGCAAAGAGTTTGCATACCGTTTGTATAGCTGCAATGTCCCTCTAAGAAATCAACAGCCACAACCGCACCCACTCTCCGTGCCCAGACTGCCAACTGCTTTGCGTTTGGAAAACACACATTTTTTCACCTCTCAACACAGATTTTTTTTTTTGTTAGCAAATTCCTTAAGTTTAGCATTTTCTTCTTCCAAAACAAACCAAAATATGTTATGCGATAAACACAGAAATTACACACCAATTTAGATTTCTTGGATGAGGCATTATATTCCCTGTATGGAAATACATACTATATATATATATATATACATATTTACAACTGGAAACATACAGGAAACATACAGGGTTTCATTTGCAAAAAGGTTGCCACGCATGTTTTGCCATATTTAAATGCTTATTTTCACGTTCTCTTTTTAAACTTTTCCTTTAACAGAAACGAAAACTTTTATTAGAAGTTTTCCTTTAACAGTTTCATCAGCACTGTCATGTTTCTGTGCATCTTTTTTTTTCCACGCATCCACCAGTACTGACGGAACCAAATTCCACATGAAATTTCTGATCTGCTTTCCTCCACTCCTAATCTATACAAGCGTTCCAAAGTGATTGTGCCAGACAGCCATAAGAACAACTTCCAAAAGCGTTGTGATCATGCCTACATTCTTAAACATTGTTACCTTGTAAAAGTTTACATCTCCGAGACAACAGAAACTGGAATTCTACAATTCAATTATAACTTTGTGAACTCTACTCACAACAGAGCTATAGTAAGTATTTATATAGCAGTTTTCTTACTAGTCTCACATTCGACGGGGTAAGAGTACTGAGAAGCCACGCGCACAAGAATTCACAATTACTGCATTTTCTACTTGTTTCTGTACCTCACAGTAGTTCTGCCTGGAATCCCTAATGCTGGAATACAAACAATAACTGTATTATTCTTCTATTCATACAAATCCTTCATGATACTGCAATCAAATCCAACACTTAGAACAGCATACTTGCCAAGGAGTGTGTAACGTCAGAATCAAACCAGCAAAATACCGTATTATCTAAACCAATTATCACATACCTATTGTATTAACAAGGTTTGAATTAAAAAAAGTGAAGTTCAAAAAGCAGATATCTGGAAAACATGTCCTTGCCAAATATACTGTGATATATGGTGTTTCTTCAACACCCGAGGCTGTTTGACAACTTTTACATTAGTGTACTACCCACTGTAAGCAGCACCACAGTATAAAGAAAACACCATAGCTATAACTTGTTGGCTAAATGTAAAAAGAATAAATGACCGGCTCTGCATATCTCTAACAAAGACCTTAATGTAGGGTAATTAAAATAACCAATCAGAGCACAACTCTTAACACCGATCTGTCTTAATCTATTTTTAACATTTCTCAAGCATCTGACACCGTCAGCATGAGCAATTCATGCAGCCTAATAATCACCTACCTGCTACCAAGTGACCAGATCTTTCTCAGGAATGAAGGAAATTTTTACCTACTGACTATTAGGCCACACAATATACATCTAGAAAGAATAAAATGCGTATTTCAGGATACCTAGTATCACTTACACGTTCTTTAGAGAACAACGCTTGCTTTCATACAATTTTTGCAATTTTGTTTGTCTTGCTAAAACTCAGTGGAAATAGTACCAGAGTGTAATTTCAGAGACATTTAACAGAATTCTAAATGCAATATGTTTACAAAAATAATCTATCAAGACAAGCAAAAATTACTATACTTTAGCAGAAGCAAATAACAAATCATATTTCCTGTGCAACAACAGTATAAATCCCTATATTCATGTAGTGCCTTAAGAATGAAGTAACTTGCTCTTTTTCGTTTATTCATCTTATATGGCATGCGTTCTATTTGCACACAGGAGAAAAAAGTAGACAAGCAATTTTTAAAGTATAAACATTTTGACCTCTCAAACCATAGATGTGCACTTACCCATGAGCGGTCTTTCTTGAAGTTCTAGAGGCGGGCCAGGTCTCTGGTTTGACTCTGTGTAACAAGACAAAAGCCATTTATTTTATGCATGTTGTTTCAGAGCTGAGCAGCTAGCTGAAAGCTTCAGCGTTGTTTTGCTAGTGTGACCTTAGCATAGCGAGACTGATCACAGAACGGTTTGACTTTTAAGAGAGACTATTTCATTACACGCAGCAGATGGCTCTTCCTGGGAAAACCTCAGGCAGAGCAAGCGAGCTGGCAGTGATGAGAGGGCACATCCTACTTCCATAGAAGTCCACGGGCACTTCCTCATGGCCGGGACAGAGGAAGTGTTGGCATTAGCTTTTCAGAGTAAAGCACCAGGCTGTTTTTTAAAAGACGTGCTCAAGTGTGCTTAACTGCTTTGCTAGGCATGTTAGGAATTTCTTACTTGATGAAGTTAAGCACACAAAAGCATTGCTGAACATGAGAAAAACTGCAATCCCTAACAAAAAGGCTGAGGAAACCAAAGGTGGATAGTGAACTTTTAATAATCACTACATAAAAATTCTCCTAACAATTCACATTGCTCAAAGGCAAATAAGTGAATCCTGAACTAAGAACATATTCCCACTTCTGTTACCCAGGAAGTTGAGTCTCACACAGGAAAAACTTGAATGAATTGCACAAACTGCTCTGAGATCAAGGGACCTAGAAAAGGCTGAAAAGAAAATTTTGTACCAAGTTTTTTCCAGATAATTTTGCTGAAAGCACAGCTAAAACTGGTTATGAGATACTACAGTCATAAGTACTTCTTGTTCCCAGGGTTATCTAAACCCAGATAGGAAACTGGTATGTTCAGCAACAAATATAGCACCTGCAACCCCCCTCACTGAGCAATAGCTGCAGGGATATTTAAATTTTATATAATAGCCTAGTAATCAAAATAACTCCCAAAGAAATGAGAGACCAGGGTTTAAAACCATATTCAACCTGAGTTAATTTACCGTTTGACGTTGCAGGAAGACACCCAACAAGCACAGACCACAGGCTGAAGCAGGTGAAGGGCGCCTGTTCGAGCAGCTAAGCCATGCGCAGCTGTGGGTAACTACGTATCACCAGGAAGTCAAATTCACTGCCTGACTTGTATCTCTTTTGCCGTGCAGATTGGTTTTCCACCTGAACTAGGAGAAATAAACCATTGGTTAATGATGCAGGGGGAAACGACTCAGTGCAATTTCTTCAAGTTAGGTCTAACTAAACGCCTTGTTTTTCAGAGCTGCTGGACCCCAGAGAAGTCAGCAGAGATACTATGCTGTCTGCTCTGCAGGCAGGTGTGTATCTCCAAGCAGGTGTAAGCCTGTTCTGACTAGCGCAATGCAACCCACGAGACAAGGGCTCCACCGAAGAGCAATGCCTGTCAGCGTGTCTCAGCGCTGTGCTGCCGCAGCCGGATCACCAGCAAGGCAAGGCAACCTTGCAGTCAGTCACACGGAAAACTCCACAAGCCACATTTGAATGCTTGATCCCCAATTAAAAATGTTAGTAAAACTACTTTCTAAGGCACTTTCAGTCCACTTTGAGCAAGTTGTAACTCCAGAGAAATGAGAATTCCCCTCAGATGATGGCCACACAGCTCTCTCCATTAGCAGAGCTGGACAGCAGGCATGGGGACACCTGTCCTGAGGAGATTCTTCCCCAGCAGCACCTGCTCTCCCGCGCTCAGACACAAAGGGCACCCGGCCCCTCAGACTGTTTCTCCTCAAAGAGAGACCCTCACCCCAGTGTTGACTGGTCTCTGCCCGGTTCATCTCCCGCCCGCCTCCATTTCCCAGGAGAGCTGCTCCGCATCTGGCCCCTCAGGGCCGGCTGCCCTCGGGCCTTCGACGCTCGACTTTCCCGTGTCAAAATGGGTAAAATAAAACCCTCACCGCTTCCCCCACACCGAGGGAAAACACTCCCGTTCCGAAGGGCCAGGGGCCGCCCGGGCACAAACATGGCGGGGCTGCCTCAGGGCAGGGCGCGAGGCTGCGCCGCGCGACAGGCAGCACCGGCGCCTCGAGCGCGGCATCCCGCTGTGCTGCACGGCGCGTGCTGCACCGCGCCGTGATACACCGTGTCCGGCCGTGCTGCACCGCGCCGTGATACACCGTGTCCGGCCGTGCTGCACCGCGCCGTGATACACCGTGTCCGGCCGTGCTGCACCGCGCCGTCATACACCGCGCCGCGATACACAGTGCCCTGCGGCACCGCGCGTGCTGCACCGCGCCCGGCCGGGCTGTACCATGCTGCACCGCGCTGCGTGCACCGTGCCGGCCGTGCTGCTCCGCGCGGCTGCGCTCGGCGCGTGCTTCCGGGCGGCAGCACCGCCCCGCGCGGGCCGGCGGGAGCCGCGATGGGGGAGCCGGGCCGGGGCGCGGCGGGAGCGCTGCCCCTCCGCCGCCTGGCGCAGCCGCTGCTGCGGCGGCTCAGCGAGCTGCTGGACCGAGCGGTGCCCGGCCGGGGCTGGCGGGACCTGGCGCAGCGCGCGGGGAGCCGCGGCACGGTCCGGCTGAGGTGAGGGGAGCGGGGCGGGGCGGGCGGGCCGGCCCTCAGTCCTCTGGGGCTCGTCCTGGCGGGAACATGGAAACCGCCTGGGGACTGTGCCCTCCGGCTGCTTTTGTCGGTATTGGGGTAAATGCATTCATTTTCTTCAGCTATGTCTGCCTGGGTCACATTCTCTAAATCGCTTCCTGATCGTTTTACATCTGTGGCTTTTCAAGATTTTGTTTAGAGGGCAGTATCTCAAAAAAAGGTGGCATTTCAAATGGAGCACTGAACATACGTTATGAGGATGTGTCCGTTCTCCGTTATGACTGTAGTGATTAATATGGGGAAGTAGACCTGAGGACTACAACGTGACCCCTGTCGCTGTGTTTGTTTGTCTGTATTATCCCCTAAAACACTATGAAGTCTACATAATAAAGTATGTCGCCTCCAAGTCTGCATGGCACTGAACAATCTTTTTAGCGGGAATACATAATCTTGTACTCCCTTTTTGTAGCTGCATTCATTTCCTCATTATCTGTGTTATTTTAATGTGCTATGACTGAAAGTGCATGAAGAGTCAACTCCGTAATTTAAAACTAAGCATGTTAGTGCCTGGAGATGACCTGGAGCAGTAACGGCGCCGTGGCCGCGGATGGGTCTGTCAGTTCACCTGAAGCAGCCGCGCTGGAAATCAAAGTCTTCCTGGACTTTCAAGTTAGATTCTGACTCGCTCTTTACAGTTTCTGAATTAGGCTCATGAAAATGCAAGGTCCTGTACTTGTTTTTCTGCTGAGACTTCAAAAAGTGAAAATTAGAAGATGTCTCGATACATTTGGTCAGAAGCTTTAGGTACAACCGTCTCCAGTTTTGTGGCAGGCAACTCACTAATACCACTTTCTGTCTGTGGAGGTTTCACTGTATAGATAAACTCTGAACTCTTGAACTTGAAGGAAATACTGCAGATATGTCCAAATCAGCTAGGAATTTCCATTCTCTATTTTTTTTAATGGTTTTGTTTGTCTGCAAGTGATTTTTAACTCAGCTCCGCTCTGAGGAGAAAGTACTGACAAGCTGTATGCCATGTCTTTTTCATGTTGTTTTGTAGCCCCTCGGATTTAGAGCAGTGTTCCCTCAAAGTCCTGGAGCCAGAAGGGAGCCCCAGCCAGAGCCTCCTGAAGCTGCTGGGCGACCGCGGCTGCACGGTGGCGGAGCTGGTGGAGCTGCTGCAGGGCCTGGAGCACACGGAGGCTCTGCAGTGCCTCAGCCTCGCAGGTCAGTTCTGGAGCACACGGAGGCTCTGCAGTGCCTCAGCCTCGCAGGTCAGTTCTGGAGCACACGGAGGCTCTGCAGTGCCTCAGCCTCGCAGGTCAGTTCTGGAGCACACGGAGGCTCTGCAGTGCCTCAGCCTCGCAGGTCAGTTCTGGAGCACACGGAGGCTCTGCAGGCCTCGCAGGTCAGCTCTGGAGCACACGGAGGCTCTGCAGACCTCTCAGGTCAGTTCTGGAGCACACGGAGGCTCTGCAGTGCCTCAGCCTCGCAGGTCAGCTCTGGATTGTGCTCTCACTGCACTGGGTGTTTCATGCTGGAAACACTTGAAGTAATTATTTTCTACAGTAAGTAAAAACACCTGTAGTGTTTGAATTCCAGTAATTGGTATTCAGATGTTTATCGTAGTAATTGGCTCACATGATTCTGAGATTAAAAGTAAGCCAAGTAGATAAGCAGGCTTAATGCAGTATTGCTGTAGACTTGGACTTGGCTGCATGGAGATGACAGGTGCTGTCATTCCCTCTGCTGACGGGTTCTGTGCCAAGCTGTGCCTTTGGGAGATGCTTATAGAACTGAAATGGTCAAGTTAGAAAGACAAGTAGTGTTGCCACCCGTCTGTTTAGGTTACAGGTTTCATTAACTGCATTTCATAGCTTACCCTAATTGAATGGGAAGGGTCCAATTAGTATCAGTTCTGGTGCATATTTGATCTAAATTGGACAGAAAACCAGACTAACCTAGGATAGAACTAGATTATTTTCTGCTAACAGTCTTCTTGCTTCTTCACAAAAAGTCTAGACGTGAGGCAGCACAAGGGAGTGCACAAGTAGGGCTGTGCAAACCAAGAGCTTCTTGCTGCAGTGCAAAACCAGAGGTGGTCTTGTTATAAATTAGTCCCTTGAAGAACATTATGATCTGTGATAGAATGGATTAAACATCCTCAAAGGATGACTGGGTAGCTTCATAGAGACTGAGAAACAGCAACCAAGAGAAACCAAAGCAAAGGGTACCTGAAGAAAGTCTAGATCAAAAATAGTTTTGAACTACTTAAAAAGAAGTGGTAGGCCTTGATATTTGCAGTGAGTTTGTTGCAATGTTCAGGAGTGGCTGATGCTTGAAGTCAAAGCACAGATTTGCGGCTGCCCATTTGTTCTAATAAACTGAAAAGAGGTTAACTGTTGCTCCTGTTCCTTTAGGAAGGGGATTGTTCCGTGCAGCTCCTCTATAGCAGCGTTCTGCTTTGTTAGGTGGTTTTCTGCCAGCTTAGTTGGTGCAGTTAAAATGGCAGAAATCTTTGTGAGCCTATGGGTGTACGGGTTAATGAGAGTACAGTGTTGGTGTTGCTCGGCGGTCTGTTCTGGCAGCGATGCTACTTCAGTAGCTTTAGGGCAGAGATGTGTTGTTAGAAGCTGGGACGTTGCTTTGTTTGTAGCAATACAGAGGATCTCCCAGAGAACCATAGATTCCCAGAAGCGACTTCCAGAATTTGTTTGTCTCAGAGGTTAGGCACTTAACTGTCACATTTGATTAACTCCGTAGATGATCTTCTTCTTTTAAAGACATGAAATAGTAGTGATAATAATTTTCATACATCTTGGGTTTGGTAGTGAGAAAGCCTGGGCATCTTGTTCCTTGGGTCACTTCTCTGTTCCTTTTCTGCCCTTTTTTAACCTCATCACGTTATGAACTTGCACAAAATGAATGAAACGCGAAGAGCTTTCTCCCAGGCTAAGAAGGAAAAAAGGCTGAGTATGCAATTTGTGGTGTTACAGTGTAGTCCTTGTGCAAGCTCGCGGAGTTGTGGTGATTGAAACAAGGCCGAAGAGGTGGCTTTCCTCTGCAGGAGGGTCTCTGCTCTAGCAATTCAGGCACTTCAGTCTGAATGTGAACAATGGGGTCCAAGTTTCCAGAAATGACTGATAATATCTACTGGTGTGTCAGCTAAGGATGTAGCAGTTGGATGATAGTTAAGATTGTAAGTACTTAATTTGCAGTGCACGTTTCAAAGTCTGGGAACCATAAACGTCAGTTTGCCATCCTAAATGGTAAAAATCAAGTTTTGCATTTTCCAGGGAAAATGGAAGAATTATTTCTGTATCATTGTAATCATTCAGAAAATTGAGCCAGAAGGTTTTCCTTTTGAACCATTAAAATTCTGTGATGCTTGCAGGAGGTAGCTGTATAGTGCTGAATGAGTTGCAGGAAAAGAAATGAAACTGTGAAGAAATTGTGAATCAGATTTCTTAGGACTTGTTTGTAGTGCTTCCAAGGAGTGCAAAATATTAATCTTAGAGAGAATTTGTTTTTCTCGATTACTTTCCTAAGAGATATTAGCAGTGCGAATCAGGAGAGATTTAAAAAAAAACAAGTGGAAGTCTTTGGAAGGAACAAGTCTTCCGTCCTTGAAACTGAAATAATATCATTCCTGTTTGTCTTGGTTACTGTTAGGTGGTTATGATGCTCAAAACTTGTATTTAACACGTTCCTTTTAGCTGTGCAAAACAGCATGGGAAGGGTTAATGAGGCGGCGAGGTAGCGATCTTCAGCGCTGGGGCGCAGGGGGAAGTTACTGTAGAGAAAGAAGGGCAGGGAGTTTTCAGGTCTCGTAGCCACCTATGTGATCAGCTGTTGCAGAGCAGGATGGCGTGTGGAGGAAGTTGATAGAGCCGGCTTCCAAGATCACGGAACGTCCAAATGTCACAGCAGCTCTGTTGCAGTCTTTGACCACATGGGTTTCTGTTCAGGGTTCAGCCCCTTGATCAAATTGTTACCGTTTCTTTCCTCAGACATTCTCTATGAGGAAAAGGTTCTGATGCGCAGCTCAGCTGTTAAACGTGGGGGGGATGGAAAGTGAACAAGAAGAAAACTCCTGGCAGAGTGTAATAAAAAGGCTGGGAGCAAGTGACAACCTTGAGCCTTTTACTGGGGTATTTGCCATCTCTTTGCAGCTTTTTTTTACACAGCTTCTGGTTTATACTATTCTGTAGGATTACTCCCCCGGCAACTTGGAATGTTGCTTCTGCACCAGACTGCGCTTTCGGCTTCTGCAATGTATTTTCACTAACTAGAAAGAAGGAACTACTTTCGCCCAAAACAGGGAAAGTAAACTGCCTCTTAAAAAAATTGAGTATCTTGTACACACCCCTATTTTGTATCGGCTTGTTCGTTTCTGAGAGTAATGAAATGGTGGTGAAGTGCCTCTGTACTGCTCACTGTTTCTGTGATTTTTCTGTGACTACTTGTACAGGGCCTAGCTAGGATGGAGTTTATTTTCTTCATAGCAGCTCGCATGGTTCTGTGGTTTTGATTTTTCACCAAATCGGTACTGATGGGACACCGATCTTCTAGCTTTCGCTGAACCGTGTTTGCACAGCATCAAAACCTTCCCTTGTTTCTTGCTCTGCCCCCGTGAGCAGATTGGGAGTGTGCAGCAGGCTGGAAGGGGGCACAATCAAGCAGATCAGCTCATAGAGTTGCAAGAGAAATAGTAGAAAAATATACTATGTTGTCGTTAACCTATCCATCTGTCAGGCTGTGCTTAATCTTAATCTGAAAATTAACAACTCCAATAGTTGGGAGTGAGCAAACTCTTAAAACTGAGAATACCTTTCCCACAAAGGGTCTGTGATGCCAGTGGAAGTATTATTTGCTTGAGTGAGTAGAGCTGCCTGAATGATCTACTTCACATCTTCAGTAAACTCTGTAGAGTAGTGATCAATTTAAGCATGGATTTTATGTAATGGAAGACAATTTTGAATGTCTTGAAGTCATATAACTAATGGGAACTGCGTGTATACACAGTACAAACAAATCATTTTCAAATATATTTAATGACAGAGACTTTCTTTGCTCAAAGGACAATTTAAACGCAGATTTAAATTGGGGTATTGTATTTCTTAAAAACATTTCTATGTGTAAATTCCTTTTTAAAGGTATAAAGATTGTGGTGCAGCCAGACTCTCAAGCAGTGCTCGCTGGTCAGGTCGTCAAGCTGTGTTGTTGGGCAACGGGACACCCATTTGTGCATTACCAGTGGTTCAAGCAGGAAAAAGAGGTAATAGTTGATACAGAATATAGATTTTTGGTTTTATAAGTGATACAAATAATAGGTAATCATGTGGGGTGATACTTTTTTAAAAAAAAAATACTATTACTCTTATTTACAAGGAGAGAAGATTGCTATATGTACTAATAAAAACAGAAGTTTAAGAAATACTGCATAATGACCCTATCAATGTGCTAAACCAATGAGATGCTCCCTTATATTCAGACCACTCATCCTTGGAGGCTGATCTTGGGACGTGACGGTAAGGAAACTGTAAGGTTGGTTGTCTCTCAGCCTCCCGAGAAGTTTAACACGGCCTACTGAGAAACGGCCACCCTGGTTGTAAGTATTATTTGTTTAAATGAAGTAGGTTTATGGTATTTTAAACAAGCCTGAAGGAATTGAGGCTGGTGTTATGGACATTGCAATAAATATTGTCATGTTCGATCCTCGTAGCAATTAGATCAGTCTAAATGTAAATATTTCTTGGTTCACCTGTATTTCAGATTCCCCATGGTACCTCTCCAGAGCTGGTTTTGAATCCGGTGAACGTAAACGATTCTGGCTTTTACATCTGTCGAGTGAACAGTGAATCTTCCTTCGTGTTCAGTCGGTGGGCACGGCTTGAAGTTTGTGATGTCCAGGGTGCCTCTCATGGTGAGTGGCAAAAGCCTTTTCTTCTGGAAGTCTGTCTTCCCGCTTGTTAGAGGAGCGTGGGTCCCTGGTGCTGTCTTGCACAGGTGTGAAAGAGGCCTGATTAAAAATGCAGTGTCCAGCTATGGGGTTCTTGTACTGGTCACAAAAGCAGAAGAGAAATGAAATTCCCCAGTGGTAGATAAGCACAGAGAGGTGGGAAACATGCACAGCCTCAGATCCTTTTAATTCTTAGAAGATTCTTGGACCAGGAAAGCAATTCTGTAACTCTCTTGTTGTTTACCTCTGATTGTAACTTGCTGGAGACTGAGCACACGTGGGCTGTTCTCAATGTCTGCCCCAAGTGCTCTGGCCTAACAATCAGGACTGCTTCCTCGTCATCCATGTGCTGCCACTCTGAAAATAAAGGTATTTGGGCAAAGGAGTATCTTATGAGGTTCTCTGCTTTTCTAGAAAGAAGTCTTTCCTTGCCCAGGCCAAAACAGCAACTCCAGCAGAGCGTGTGCGTGCTGGAGGCCTGGACACTTCAGAAAACGTAGACACTGTGGAGTGGAAAGAGTTAACTGCTCTCTGGGGAAGCAGGGCTGAGGTCTGGAATAAGGTTTGGCAGTCAGCAAGGTGAGGGATCTCCCTTCCAGTCACTTTTTCCGATCTCAATAGGCTATCACAATCTTAGAATTGTACCGACCAGGAAGGATGAATCGGTCTAAGCCAGAACACCCGGGGAAAAGAAAGAAAGGCTGGGGCTCCATGGGCAGGCCTGTTGCAGCATATGTGTTTGCTAACACGGTCTTTTCAACTTCATGTAACCAAGCCAGATAATAGTAAAGACAATTTACTGAAATTGTCTTTAAGGAAGAAACACGTGAGTTAAACTGAGTCTTTTTGCTGTGAAGTGCGTGTTCATGGGTTTTATAAATGATCAGCCAACAATCAAATGTGTGTTACTTGCGTAAGGAAAGTCCATTCGCGTTAGTCTGTATGCGCTTAGGTTGTCTCACCTTCTCTTTTTCTTTCCTTCCTTTTTTGTTTTTTTTAAGAGGGCTTCATTGGTTTGCCTGAAAACAAGTTGCACATATGTATTCAGCCCCAACTGCAAAACCTGACAGTGGGGGATGCTTTGGTACTAGAATGTGGCGCCGTTGGAAACCCAATTCCTCATTACCAGTGGTTCAGAAATGGATTTCCCTTGGCAAATGGGAGCAAAAACATCTACACGGTAAGTTACTGCAAAGTGCCGGCCTGGGGGGACTAATGCGTAGTCGCCTTTAACTTAGCACATAAAGAAAACAAAGCTCATTCTCTGGGGGTCTGGTGACATGACTGGTGGTGCTTGTGTAGGTGACTTCCGTGGATGTGGAACATCAGGGGACATACTGGTGCCGTGTATTCAATGACCGGGAAGATCAAGACAGCGAGAAGATAGAAGTCATTATAGGTAAGGAGTTTTTCTGTTTGATATTGGTCAGTCGGTTTATCAATTTCTTCTTATCGATTGAATTTATCAATTCAATTAAGCCAAGCACATAGCCTTCTGTATTTTTAGTTTATCCATTTGTTAAAACAGCTGTGCTTGCTTGCAGCAAATGGAATTTGAGAGATTTATCAGTTATAAAGTGCTTGGAGTTTTTATGGTAGCCAGCATAGAAATGCTGCCACTTTTTAGCAATGCTAGCATGTACATGGTTTGTCAGCAGATTGCAAGCTGATTGCTTCATGGTTTTTGACAACTAAAACCAGTTTAACTCTTGTTGGTGATATGGGCCGAGTTACACTGAGTCCTTCAGCAATCAGGACAGGTGAAATTATTCATAGCAAACAGAATAAATGAATATATGAATATTCATGGTTTAGTGTGTGTACATGTATTTGCAGTAAACTGAAGAGAAGATGATCTGTTTATATAGCTTTCAGATACATCTGGGAATACTATTGCATAATTCATATGACAAGTTTTTCCTATCCTAAGAAATACTCTAGTTTAGTACTTCCGAGTTTTAGTAGTAATTACTGTACAGTGCTGTGGTCGGTGCTGATTTATACTGCTTTAAAATGAGCCAAAGTGCAGGGAAGCGGGGAAGTGACCGTTGTCTTCCACTTTGTGTGCTGACTCTCGTAACTGAGAGCAATTGTCTCCCAATTTTTCCCCCCCTTAAAACATAAGGAAGGAAAGCTATGGCAGTGGAGTGCACAGAAGGTAAAGTAAATCTTTGGTTGTGGATCAATTACTAAAAATTAATGGCGGGGTAATGGATTGCTGAGTGTGTTGCTGGAAAGCATGTCTGGCTTTGGAGCTTCAGTCTAATTTAAACCACGCATGTGTGATGCAACATTCCTTCTGCATGTGCTTTTCTCCTCTTTGCCTTGATACCATGCCTTAGAGCACAAGGGTGAAAAATAAAGCTACTTTCATCTTCTGTAATACAGGGTGTTTCAAAAAGATTGACCCAGTTTGAAATCACTGTATATTTGAAATTGGGTCCATCTTTTTGAAACACACTGTAGTCAGAGGTGTCCATTTTTGCACTGGTTTCGTGTCACGTGCTTACAGTTTCCAGTGAAATGTAAGGATCTTGAGATTTCTTTGGCTGGGGTCGGGAGGCAACATCCTTACGAGAAGAGCTGAAGCTGTTTAGGAGCCCGGTGACGCGGGTTTCCGAGTCAGCCGCTTGCGTGGCGCGGCTGCTGAGGCCAGTTGAGCCTTCACGTCGGTCTGGCTCGGGGGTGTCTGCGTCACCTCGTAGGGCGCGATGCAGAAACCTCCTACTTACCTGTAATTTAACTACCCTGAGAAGTAAGGTTGCTTGCTCGGGATGTTGCCTTTTCAGCAGTCCTTCAGGTATCTTTTTGAAACGGGTCGTTCCTGTGTCTCGTTCCTTACTCGCTCAAGCTGCCCGCATGCCTGGGGTTGAGGCGTAGTCTGTGGTTTTCCCTTTGTTTCGAGATCTACTATGTTCTAACGCTCTGTCTAGCGTAGCTTAGTGTATCGATGTAGCATTGTCTCTTCTCGGTGTGTGGAATAAACACTGAAAGTTAAATTTACAGAAATGCAAAGCCAAAAGTATTTTAGAAAGGCAGTGTGTTTTCTACTGTTCAGCTTCTATGAATAATGGCATGACACTTTACAGTTTTTATTAATAAAAATCTATTTTTTTCTTCTTGTTCAAACTGATTTTATTGGTGTACTTCTCCACAGAAGAGCTAAGTGATCTTCAAGAACCAGGTAAGTGCTACGTTTTGGCGGACTTATTTTCTCATCTTCATTTTATGTTACAAATCACTGAAGCTTAGCTGGGTTACAATATATAGTTTACGTTATTTGGATGTATTTCTAACTGGGGATTTAATATTGACATATGTCACATAAAGAGCAGCACAGCTTTCTGATTCCAATAAATTAACTTGAAGAATGTAGTAAATCATAGGGCTGCTGTTATCTTTGTAAAATCACACAAAGCTTGTCTTTTACACTGTACGTATACTTGTACAGAAGAAATTATCTTTAGCTTTCTTGTCTGTGGCTTCTTTGGTCCCTTAAGTTTTAGTATGTTGCTGCTCTTTCAGGCGTGAAGGTGAAAAAGATGTAGGTGTCTCTGACTGTCACCCATGACATACGGAGTTGATGCATTTCTTAAATTCGTGTTGGAGTGAGCTAGTGTGATTTGACGCCTGTTTGATTTTTGTTCTAGAAACATAGATCTAGAGTAGTGCTCCATAAGGGGCTATCCCTGATCCAGTGTTCCCAAAATCTCCAGTCACAAAGCTCATCTAATTTCCTGGGTTAGACATCAAAGATACATTTACTTTTGCCAAGACTAGAACTAGTTATTCCCATCCTAGTGGGCTATGCTTGCTGGAAGGGGGTGAAGGAAATCAGGTAAACAACAACCACAGAACAACACCCCAAAACCCCACGAAAACAAACAAAAAAGAGCCCTTTTTTTGTCCTAAGCTATTAACTTGTTAGGCAAAGCAGCACCAGTAGACTATGGTGTGTGGAACACGCGGTTCATGTTCTGCCGTTGGCAGCTATGGCTAGTTACTGATGATCTGCTCTTTCAATCCGTTTCAAGCAGACCTGCTAGAGCGATCAAATCACAGACCTGTTGGTAAGTAGTTTTGTATTTATTTGGGAATAGATTTTGCTGCTTCTGAATGTTGCTGCGTCTGCCGCTGCTAGTGCAGTAATAATGCATGTAAGGAGCTGCAGGGAGTGAGGCTCGTGTGTATTTTTGTAGTGCTTTATAATGCTTGCATGCCCTTTCAGTAGTGAACCGTGGTGACGGCACCAGTATTTTTAGTGACTCCGGGGAGTGTCTACAACCTCTCATCTGTTTCAGTTTGCTGTTTCGCATTCCTCTGGCCACGGCCTTAGCCAGCGTGTCACTCCCTTGCTTTGGATACTTCAACGGTGTGGTGGGTTTTTAAGAAACATAAGAAGATTCAAGGGTTTTGAGAAAGTATACTGGCCATAGCTTTGGCAACTTGTTATATTTCTTCTTGCATGGGGGAATTCAGCAATTGTCTGTTCTTTCAGCAAAATGAAAGAAATGGGAGATATTCTTAGTGACAGGTTATTTGGTCTGAGATGCATCACAGTTCAGATATGTTGACTGTCAGACCACGCTGAACTGGTTTTTTGGATGAGAATTGAATTGAGCTCTATTGTTGGTGTTGGATGACACTGAAAATCATATAGTGTTGTGCCTGAAGTGAAATTGGGTACTGTTCTCAGTTTAGAAAAAATTGACTTTAAAGATGTTGACCCCATGGAGTATATAAAGGTGCTGTGGTTTTGTTTTTCCTTGATCTTCGCAGCAACAGACAAGGTAGCTCTGTTAATAGGAAATATGAGCTACTGGAATCACCCCCAGCTGAAGGCTCCGATGGTAGATGTCTATGAACTGACCAATTTGCTAAGACAGCTGGATTTCAAAGTTGTTTCTTTGCTGGATCTTACTGAGTCTGAGATGCGAGATGCAGTGGATGAATTTTTACTTCTCCTGGACAAAGGAGTATATGGTAAGAACACGTGATCCCCCTTCCGAAGTAGGTCAGCTTGGTGATGTATGAAGGACACAAACATCTAGTACTTACCTCTGCCAGCTCAATATATGTGACAGCAAAACGAACTTCATGGCAAATAGCACGTATGTAGAATTGGAAAAGCAGGTAAAAACACCCACCAGCATGTCCTCGCCTTTGGTTAAAATGTTATTTTTTATTCTTACAACAGATGAAATGTTTGAAGTTTTTTCTTTAACCACTCCTAACACTGCAGTGCACTTTCCTGTTTGACAGCACTGATGTGTTTATCTGCTAAAAGCTGCTGCATCTGCAGAGCGTACTTGACAACACGCAGCGCAGAAGATGCACGTCTGCACTAGGAGGTCGTTAGCAGGAGTCTGTTAGGCAAGAGCAAGACCAGTCTGTTGTGTGACCTGTATTAATGTATTATGAGAACAAGCAGGCAGCAGAGTAGCTGGAAGCTGTGCAGCCGTGGCTGAGAAGACGAGCTGCAGCCTGGGCAGCAGCCCCTGTGCCTTTAGGAGGCCTCTCGAACCCCGTCATAAACTCCTCTTGTCCCGCTCCTTGCCGTGCCCGCAGGTCGGCGGGGCGGCGAGGCCAGGCCCGTGGCACACGAGGGCTGCTCGGTTGTGTTCTGCTGGGGCAGCCCTAAGGACAGCATGCAGGTGTTCTGGGCTTTCTGGTGGGACCCTTCTGTTCATCCCGTCGTCTGCGGATGTCTGCAGAATGCTCTGGTTGTGCTGCAGCATCTCGTTACAGAGGACAAACGAAGCCAAGTGTGCATACTAGAAGATGTGTGTTTAACACATAGATCTTTTTTCTATACGTTTTTGTTGAGTCACACATTCATTCGTAAGATACCTGTAACAGAACATTGGTAATAATTTTAAGCTCTGTTCCACATGCTGCACAGGAGGGGCCCTTGCTGGGATAACGACTAACCCGTCGGATCTGGTATGCTTTGCTACTTACGGGTATGCAGTGATTCTTAGGTGATTACTCCTGTATTGGGATTCCTTGTCTTGCATGAACTTGATTTCGAGGGACGAAGCACAAGACAGAACTGGTGGCTGTACCGGCCAGGGCAGGGCGTGGAGGAATTGAACGCGGAGCACAACCCTTCCCGTCCCGGGTGGAAAGGGCCTGGTCTGACCTCGCTTGGTGTGGAAGAAAAGTTCTTCCGTGGACTGTGAGGTGTTTGCTGCTGACTGCCGCTGCTTTTGTCATTTTTCTAAAACTGAGATTGCATAAATGACTCAAGAAGATATTTAGAACAGAGACCAAAAAGTTCTGCCAGTTTTCCTGTTTAAAATGCACAATTCCTGTAGTAACACCCACCCGAGAAAACATTATTTGATTCTTTTTTGGCACGCAAAGTCAGATTATTTCTTAGAATGACTTTTAATGGTGTGTTACCTGATGCTCTGCCTGTGCAGAACTGGCTGATCTGACATTTGGGCATTTATGTCAGAGCCAAAACTTGCATGACATGAAGACTAATTATGGCATTAAAGTTTAGTGGACTTTGTGATAGCGGTTTGCTTTTTTAGTTCCCTGGGAAACAGACGTGCTTGCGTGTTTGAGTGAGGTTTTAGGTTCTTGCACCTTCTTAGTTAGAATTTAGAAACTAAAGTACCGAAAGGCTTATGAAAGCCCTTATAAGGCATATTTTTGCAGTTGTATTTCCCCAGCAAGTTGATGTTTCTGAAAGGTAGGCAGAGCATTCTTCTAGTAGTGTTTGGCAATAACTACTTCAATTTAAATGGTCACTTTATTCTTTCTGGATAGTGGCTATTAATGGCTTAAAGCATGTAAAAGATGCTGTCAGTGCACAAACAGATGATGATTTATTGCATTTTTAGTGGGCATAGCTCCAAACAGAAGAGGCACAGCGGCGGCTTCTGTTTCGTCCTTGTTACGCATATTCGCAATGCCTGATATGACGTTGTGTAATTCTCGCTTACTGCCAGGAAGGTGGCATTTCAAATACTGTTCCTTAACAGCAGGAGTAGTGAACAAACTGATGGTGATTGTCTCCTCTAATGTCTTAGTTTAGGTTGTTCTAAATGTAGGGTGCAATTAAGATTGTATTCCCCAAAGAGTAAAAGCATAGACCCATATTTTTAAAGGCTAAAAATAGTTAGGCTACTTTATTGAAAACAAGAGAGAGAGAGAAAGCAGGAGAGAGCAGCAGATATCATGTAAACGCTGACGTCTGTGAGGAACTTGAGCCTACTTAAAACTGTTGTGTCGAAGTGTCTAATGAGGCCCTCCAAACATGTTTACTGTGCTTGCTCTGGGTGTGCACAGATTTATTTCTGATTGTGAGCTCAACGTATTAACCGTTGCAGGTACTCATAGGATAACATAGCACAGTCATCTGCCAAGGGTATGAAACCAATATTGCGTAATTTCTGAGATATTTGTGTTCTTTGAGGAAATACTCTGATAAATCGTGCTTTACTTGAAAGATGCTTCCTTCCGTTCCGTCAGTCCAGTTACTTATCTAACATACACTTGGAGATCCATATAATCTCCAATAGAACCTTGATTTATGTCCAGATCCAGACTCTGTGGGAATCAGATATAATCGTTTCCCTTTAGCTCGGTACCTGAGATGCAGTCATGCACTCGGCGCTTAACTTCCTTTTTGACTCTCTTGAAACCACCCGGTCTTGGGTAACCGCTGGAATCTCACAAATAGTCCAATAGTCCCTTTATTTGTTCAGGTTTTTAATCGTGTGCTTTACATTCCGTGCCCTGTAGAAATCTAACTTTTAAGTGAGTAAAGCTGTTGCGGTTCCGCAGGGCTCTGGCAGCCGGATAGCCGCTGTGCTCCCAGCTCTCGGGGGCACGTCCCGCGCGTCCCCGTTGGCACCTGCTGGCTGCTCCTGCCTGTTTCCCCCGAGCAGCGGGGAGCGCTGGTGGTGGAACGCAGCCGCTTGCCAGGCCCGGCGTAGCTGCCGGTGAGCCGGGAGCCCGCAGGCGAGCAGGAGCCCTGGGCGTAGTTTGGGGGGCTGCAGCTCGGTCTTGCTGTGCTCCACGGAAGGTGCAGGGCTGTGTGGGGGAAGTGTTCGCATTTGTTGGAGTTGTCTGTAATGAAAAGGAAAAATAACGACCTCCGTGGGCTGATTTAAATGTAGATCATTTTAGTATGTCAGGGTGAGGCCTATTTTGTTTTTTTTCTGAAAATTCAAGTTTTGTAGTGACAGATTTCGTAACTATTTTTAGTGAGCAATGCCGTAATATCTCCAGTTACATAGATACTCATTTCTCTGTTGACTTTGATTCAGCCGCAGCACTGTATACTAACTGGAGATCTGACCCATAGGCTGCTCTGTATAGATGAATAAAGATTCTTTTTAGAAGATGGAACTTGCCATCGATGAGCAAAACCAGCACTGGGAACAGGCAAATGGATAAACTACAGAGGAAAGAGTAAAACTAAAGGCTGGAAAAATGCTCTCATTGTGCAAGCAAGGTTCTCCTCTGAGTTTTTCTAGTTAGAGTACTTTTAAGAATTGCCGATGGTTAATGGCAAGTAAAAAAAAATAAGTAAAGGAGAATAATTTTAAAGATAACAGCATCTCATTAGGAAAAGGGAAAGCACTCCATCCAAAGTGCTCAGCATTGTGTTCTGTAGCTGTGAAATCTGCAGTGACTCGCTGCCACTCGGAGCTTTGTAACCGCGCATGTGGAGGGGATGTTCTACAGCTGCCACGTTTCCTTCTTCGTGTGGATGGCTCTCATCTCATACACGAGATTATTTCTCATATATAAGATTGTTTCTGTTAGAGATCATAACTCTCTCTGTTTTCAGGGAATTTAACTTTGTGGTTTTGATGCTCGTATCTAATTGATTCTATTGCATGAGTGATTTTTTGGTAACCTGATGCGTCTGTGTGTTGTGAAGTTGTTTAAGTCGTTCCCTGCCTCCCCTTCCTTCCTGTATTAACAAAGACATGTCGATATTAAAAAACCTGTGTGGAGCAGCTTGAATGATCTTCATCTCCCACAGACACATAGTGCGGACGTAGTGCGTGGCGTTCGTGACGGTGCTGCTGTTTACAGGGACGTTCCAGTGTGCTCTCCAGGTGTGTTTCCAGTCACATATGTTTTGAACTCCCAGGTTTGTTATACTACGCCGGCCATGGCTACGAAAACTATGGAAACAGCTTCATGGTTCCTGTCGATGCTCCAAACCCCTACCGATCTGCAAACTGTCTGTGTGTGCAGAACATCCTGAAGCTAATGCAGGCAAAAGAGACGGGACTCAACGTGTTCCTGCTGGATATGTGTCGGAAAAGGTATCATCTCATAATTCTTGACATTACGTTTGCAGGATGTTTTTGCTTCCAATAGAAGGAGAGGGTATAATGACAGTACTTTTGGGAAGCGACTGTGAAGTTCAGTTTATTCACTGCAGCAACGGGTTAAAAAGGAGCCTATTTTAAAAACAAATAAAACCGAACAGCCACTTGGAGAGGATCCCGGGATCTTGAGGAGGCTGGACTTCGTGCTGAGGAGAGGCGCCTAGTCTGGCCGAGGATTCGCCGCCCTTGGAAGCTCAGAGTTCCGAGGGCGCTCCGCCAGGCAGCAGCGTTCACGCACGCCGGGTTTGCCTTTGGCCTTGGGTGGACATGGGAAGCTGGTGATGAGACACTGATTCGGTGGGCAGATACGTGCCTCTTGATTTGATCTACATTTATTTCTTCTTTGGTTGTTGTTGTTTGAAAGTTACAAAGTGTCAGTCTTATTAGATAAAAGTGAAATTAGGCATCTTAAAGAAGCCAAGTTACCCTTTCCCCTTGCATCGCTACCCATCTTCATGGTTGCAGGGAGGAGGCAGAATCCATATGATCACAGACGTGTTAATTTGGCAGGAGGGCTCGGGTGAAGTGCATATTTCAGAACTCTTTGGGGACATGGATTTTGTGGACTGCGTTTATGCTGCAGATGTTGTGTCTTTGTTTAGAGCTTAAAGATCAACTGGTTTATCCAGTTTTTCTAAACAAAGTACTGTTTTCTTTCCAGGGTAAGAGACTACTATGCCCGATTAAACTTGCCTTTGAAATCAGTTCTTCAGTCAGCACTTCTGAAAACTGGTCTCTGAGGACTGTTCCGTAACACACACTTGCTAGTGCTGTGGTGTTTGTGGGTACTCTGAGCTTCCCCACTAGTGGAATGCTGGTGACCCAATTCAGGTCCACAGTCCGCTCTCCAGACAGAAAATACAGCTACATTAGGCTCATGCTGACCGTGCAGACACCATGTTTTGAAAAAAATAGTGGAGATTTGGATAGTGCTTTTTATAACCTAAAATGGCTACTTATCAGGAATTATTTTCGAGGCGATTGCAGCTGAGCTCTGTGTTGGTGAACATAGCATGCCCTCATCTGGGTAACGCATGATGTAAGTGTCTTTACATTGTCTTCATGCGAAGTGTTGATGATACTGATTTTTGTCTTTTGGGAGTCAAGATTCATTCCAGAATTGCAGGAGAGAAAAAAGACGCTGTTTCTGAACTGTGCTGTTTCGGTAGTTTGAAGAACTGTAGAATTTGTCACCATTGTTTTTTCTCCAATTATTATTGTACTTTTTTTTGTTTCCATTTATTGCAGAAATGAATATGATGACACAATTCTTATCTTAGATGCTCTGAAGGTTACAGCCAACATCGTTTTTGGATATGCAACGTAAGGAGGTTTTTCTCTTGCTGCGCCACAGAGGGTTTGAAGCCAGAGTGGCCACTGAGATTGTATAGCTAAGCTGTTACAGAAGAGCAGTAACCGTGGTGTTAAAGGACCGCTAATGTGTATCCATGTCCGCGTCCTCGTCCTCTCTCTTTTACGTCGTTCCTTGAGCCATTCCAGAGTGCGCCTGTGGAGATGTGTCTGTAATGATCGCCAGTAGTTCACAGACCCACACAGGGGTGGGTGGGAGGGGAACTCGAGGTCACCTGGCCCAGGCCGCCTGCTGGGGCACGTTCGCTGGAGGAAAAAGCTGTTGAATAGCGGCAGTTGCGCTTTAAGGAATTCTTCTGTGACAAATTAAAGCTCCTCCGATAAACAGTTTGACGTCAGCTCTGGTCTGTGGCTTGACTGCAAGTGAAACCTTCCCAGGATGAGCTGCTTGCAAGGGAACACGAGGAGCAGGCTGGCCTTAGGCACAACCTGGTTTTCACGTTGTAGCGTTTCTTTCCCCCATTTTGCGCTCATTTTTACTCCTTTTGTCCTCATGTTGGTGTTAATCATGCAGATGTTTCAGGGCTTTTTCCTCATCTGATCTTGGTGATCTCCTAGGTGCCAGGGAGCAGAAGCTTTTGAAATTCAGCAGTCGGGTTTGGCCAATGGAATCTTCATGAAGTTCCTGAAGGACCGTTTGCTGGAAGACAAGAAGATTACTGTACTGCTTGATGAGGTTGCAGAAGGTGAACTCCCGCTCACTGCACTAATCTTCTCAGCCTGCATTACTAGAAACCTTTTTGCTTAAATGTCATTTGCCTAATGGTGAATGTGTTAAACTATTTTAAGCTCTTTCTTGTTGCATTTCGTTAAAGCAGCAGCTTTTATCGAGAAGCAGGTGCTACTGAGCAGCACATTAGCAAAGATCATGATATTATAAAGGGATGTGAGCATCTTTAATAGTGATCAATTTTATGCTCTTCTTATTAGTGAACCATATTTTTCTGAGTGTCTTTCTGGATGGAGCTTGGAGTTGTCGTGTTGCTCTTGTCTTGTGGTGTTAGCTGCTAATGGTAATCCAGTCATTTCCACATTCGTTTTAACAACTGAGTCCTGCCTACTTCAAAGAGTGCTCTGGTGATGATCATTATTTGCTCTCTATCAAAGGGTGTAAGGATACCATAAGGGCCAATCCACTATTTTAATATGCCTGGTTCAGTAATTGTCTTTCCTAATTGATAGGAGAAGTGCTAAAGTGAAAACGGTTGAGGGAAATGTGCTGCTTCTGTGCAAACATTGATTTTGAAAGAGAACATATACATCTTATTTTTAGATATGGGCAAGTGTCACCTTACCAAAGGCAAGCAAGCTTTGGAGATCCGCAGCAGCCTGTCTGAGAAAAGGGCATTGACTGATCCCATCCAACAAACCGCATCTTCTGCAGAGTCTCTGGCACGGAACCTGCAGTGGGCCAAAGCTCACGGTATGGCACACTCTGGTTTTGGGGTGATCATGCTGCTGCAATGGGAAAAATAATCTCTAGCCTGCGGGTTGTGATGCTGAATGGAAGTGGAAGAAATTCAAGTTAATCTGAATTGTTATAACGAACAAGCATCTTTGAGACCTCTCAAGGGCTGAAGGGGAGGCTTACATGATGTGTGCCTCCAGGGATAATCTCCTAAGAGTCCGTTTGTGTCTGACAGTGACACTTCTGAGCCATCGTTAATCCCCTTCTGAAGTCGTCACCTGGAATAGCCAGGTGAACTGTATGGTGAAAGGGCATGATGAAAAGTTTCACCGTATACAACCAAGAACACGAAACTAAGAGCGAGGTCAGTTCCAGGCTTTCTGGGATTCTTTTTACAGGGGTGCTGAGGTTTGGAACCTTTTTATTTTTTTCACCTAAATATGCTGGAGTATATTTTGAGATTTCTTTGACAGATTGGGCAGAGGGTCACAGGTGGCGTTGTTAGAACTAACTAGTCATGCCGGCAGACCCTTTCATTTGTGGAGTCAAGCCCTCAATTCTTGTTTGTTAATTGGTTGAAATGCAAAACAGAAATTATAAAGACATGATGGTTTAGCTGTGTTAAGCCATGCATAGAAGAGAACATCTTTGGAATTTGGGAAAAGAGTAGCCTCTATATTTGCATAAAGCTCTGTCTACAATAATGATAAATAACCCACTTCAGTGGGAGCAGAAGAATCAGTGCAAAGCATACACGCACAGAATGGTGTCATTGATCCTTGAGCACTTTAGGGTATGTTCCTGTGGGCTGAGAAAGATCCAAAATGTAAAGAAGGCAAACCCTGCAGGCTGGGCTTTGTGAATGTGTGCATAGGTTGTGAAAGGAAAAACTGAACGTGAAACTTGTTCTGCAGTCAAATCCAAAGGTTCTTATCATGCTATGGCTGAGTCTCCTATATGTTGGGTATATACCGCATCACCGTTCCTGGTTTGATTACGGACACGGAAACAAATCCTTGTGTCAGTGAGCCACGTCTTAGTTGCAGCAGCGCGGCCTTGCTGGCTGAGCAGGGATTGAGCCGTCTCTGGCGGCGCCCCAGCGGCGCGTGGATCCGGCACACAGCGCTGCGGGGCAAGCGCGGGCGGGAGGAAGGGGTCCCTACCTTCCAGAACTTCTGAGTTTAAAACCAAAAGAAAAATAAAGAGAAAACGCAAACGCTATGCTTTATTTAGAAGTGATGATACATTATTTATTTGCAGAGCTTCCAGAAAGTATGTATCTTGAATTCAAATGTGGTGTTCAGATTCAGTTGGGGTTCGCAGCCGAGTTTTCCAATGTCATGATAATCTACACGCGCATAGTAAAGAAGCCACCTGAGATAGCGGTTTGCAGAGCCTACGTCACAGACTTCGCGCTCGTAAGTGCTTCCCGCCGGTGTCCGGGTGGTCTCTGGTCTGCCCCCGTCCACCTGCATCTTTGGGGAAAGAACGGGTCTGCGTGTGTGTCTGTACAGACGCACACATTTACTGGTTTTTAAAATGCGTATTTTTAAGATAGGTGAAAATCCATAAAAATTAATCTGGGAACATCTTTTTCAAAGTCTCCTTTGTTTTTCATTGTCCAGTGTTAAGTATTTGTTACATTTAAGTAAGGAAGTTGAATGTCAGTAGCTCCTGAGTGAGCTGAGGACGTGTCTGCCTTGCAAGACAAGCTTTCTTAGGCTTCAGTTCTACAGTTCTTTGCACCTGAGTGATCCTGTCCGGTTACATTGATGTTACTCAGCCGATCACAGTAAGGAGAAGGATAAGAGTAAACCAGAAAGCTCCTCGGGGCAAAAAACTTTCTTTTTTGATGTCTATGAAAGAGGACATGGGGCAGAAAACCTTCTTAGGTAGAACAAACAGGACACTTCTGATGCCTTATGAATAAAATATTTGAGTTAATGTGCATAATAACTACATGTATTTTTAGCCCACAGAAGAAGTGTTAGGTACTGTCCTTCACGGTAGAGGTTAGGTAACAAAAAAGCAGCCCTGAAGCAAGCACAGCAAGTTTGGCAGGAACCGCGGGCAGAGGAGGGTGACCTGCCCAAATGTGGCCCCTCTGCCTGCCACTAACAGGGTTCTGCAGCTTTGCAAGTAATCCAAGACCGGTGTTCTCTGTTAAGAAGAAAGTCCTGACTTTATAAAAAGAAATATGGCTATTTTATGATGTACAGATTCTGTACCTTCAACTAAGTTGTCATTTCTTTCTTGCAACAGGACCTGGATGTGGATCCTAAAGAGGCCAACAAAGGCACTCCTGAGGAAACTGGGAGCTATCTAGTGTCCAAGGACCTTCCCAAGCACTGCCTCTACACCAGGCTAAGTTCACTGCAGAAACTAAGGGTTAATATCTGTTACTCTTCACAAGTTTTTTCAGATACTTTAGATTAATCGTGTTGCTTTGCAGTTCTGTTGAGGTAACTCTGTATTGTCTGCACTCTAAGTAACGTGTTCTTTGGAGGGAAAAAATGCCTAATAGCATAATTTATTGACTTTAGTTTCTTAGCTGGAAAATAAAAGCCAGGGAGTCGATGCATGTGCAATCTTGATAGGCCCGTACTGAACTTTGGCAAGGTGATGATTTTTGCAGAGATCTTCTGTTATGCACTGCGGGGATGTTCCTGTGCCCTGTAGTACAAGCAGAATGTGCCCTGAAGCAGAGCTGCATCTTGCAAGGTTATTTGTAGGAGATGAAAATGCTACATACCATCTCCTTGCGTTCCAACCTGTGCTCTTGGGCACGCAGTTTTGGAAGGTTCTCACTTGAACATACTGTGGCACTGTTAAGTTGATCTCTGTATCTTCGCGTCATGAAAATCTGGTGCTGGACGTCACTTGGTATCTCTTCTTCAGCACTTTTGGCAGCTGGTGTAATACAAGTGCTTCTAGAAATAAAGACTGTCAGGTCAGCAAGAATTAACTGAAAGATGCCCTCGGTAAACAAGCCTTGCCTGTGATATGTGTGTAGCTCCTGCAAAGCTTAGCCTCCTTCTCCAGTACACTGTGCCTCTTTAAGTGTTTCCTAGATTGTTAATCTGGGGTGGAAGTGTAACTTTTTTTCCCTTCTCTCCCCCGTCCACCTTTCCTCTTTTGCAGGAACACTTGATCTTCACTGTTTGCTTGCACTATGAGTATCCAGGAATAGAAGATACAATGGATGAAAGAAAGGAAGTTAATGTTGGGAAGCCCCTTATTGCTAAATTAGGCCTTCATCATGGATTCAAAACCAAGAACTGCCTCCAGACCTGTTGCGTGGCTAATAATCCTTTTCATAATCAGATGGAATCAAGTCCAGTGGCAAGTCAATACTACATCCCTAGTCATTGCCAACCAAATTCCTGTCCAGGCGTTTACCATCCAAACCGTATGTGCGCGGGCAACATCAGACAGCTGGAGGCATGTTCTTGCAGCGGGACTTCAAGGATATTGGCTACCAGACATGAAGTACAGAATGACTCCCGCCCTGTGGGAAAGAGTAACGTACCAGTGGAGACCACTGATGACACTGTTGAACTGGAATTCCTTCTCTCCAACAGCCTCAGGTTCCCTGAGCAGCAGCAGCCGTGACGTGTTGGGGCATCGCCCTGAGCAGGGGACCTGCCGCGCTGGCTGCCTGCCTGCCTGGCTGGCTGTCTGTCTGCTGGAGTTCGGGACAGAGGGACTGGGTGGTCTGGAGGTGGGACCAGGAATGAGATCATGACCAAAACTTTTCAGATGCAGAGAGACAAAACTGGACTGAGAGATTTAGGAGTGGAAAAGGCATGGGTTTTATGTTTTTCTCCTACCATTTGACATTTGTTACAGGGAAGTACCTGAACTCTGTTTCCCATTCCATTCTCTGGCGGGCCAGCTGACGAGCTCCGGCAGTCATGAATTTCTGGGAGGGAGCTGTTAGGGGATGAGTGCAGAAAATCCTGGCTGTGGTGGGTTCTCTTGAGATAGTAAAGGCTTGGATCCTCCCAGCTGCTCCTCCAGTACCTGCGGGAGTTACAACATTGACCGTAAATCTATTTTTCATAAATCTTCTGTTTTCAGAGAGGAACTGCTCGTCCTGTACAGAACCAAGATAAACGTGTAGCTGTCAGAGGAGAAAATGTTGCCAGAATTAAGCAGGAAGATGAATTTTCATGTCCTCTACAATTTAACATGATTTTAAAAAATCCATTAGCTCCAAAATGGTAAATGTACCTTTCTTTCTTCCATCTTTCCGTTTCAGGGGTTTCTTTTTACATAACTGTATTAAAATTATGTGTTTATATATGTTGTAACAGCCTCCTATTGAAAATGTAAAATGAGCGAAGGGGGAGCTTTTACAGAAGTGACTGTATCGTGTTTTAATACTGCAGTGTTCAGAACGTGTCTCCTGGAGGCCTCAGGTTCCCTCCCTCCCGGTGTCTGTATCAGACCCGGCTCCGACACTCGGGTCCCTGGGGGCAGCTGGACCCCGGCTGGACCGCGTGCCCCGGCGCCGCGGTCAGCGCGCAGAGCTGCGCCGGAGCCAGGAGCCAGGAGCCAGACCTGGGCTCAGTGAGCAGACAAACGTCGTCACTTTTTTTCGTTTTCCTTTTTTTTTGCTTTTTTTTTATTATTATTTTTTTTAAGAGAGCTACGGATTATCAGAGGGAGCGAAGTCACAATTCATACTGCCCCGGGTTGTTTTCATTATGATCATGTCTCTTTTTAGTAACACATCTGAGATTTTCGCTGATCTGATTTCTGGAAAGGTGGTCTTTTCATGTTCTGGAAGAACACTAAACGGAAATAGGGGGGAAGGTGCCTGTTCATAGAAAGCGAAGTATTGTAATTGCTTCTGCCCTGGTAATGCTGATAAGCAGTATTGCTTTCATTAACATCCCTGTCATAAGTCATTTGTTTTACGTTAGAGAAATTACTGTAGCAGTTTCCATTAAGCAGGTAGCAAAAGCTAGACAGGCTGAGTCCCTGCTGCGGTGGACAAGCCAGTCAGAAGGCTCAGCTGAGGTGCCGGAGGGACCGGCGGACGTGGGGCTGGGCGCAGGCGGTGCTCGTGCAGCGTTAGCGTCTCGTCTTCAGGCTGGCCTGTGCTGGAAGGTGGAGGTATGTCCGTGGGGTTTAATGCAGTTATTCCCAAATGACAGCCACGCTTGAGGTGATCTGCAATGAGCCTGAGTGTCTGACGTTCTCCTTTGGAGGGTATTGAATAGTGAAATACTTATTGATGGGTGAGATGTGCCTGTGCATTAATTATCCTGTGTAATTGACTTAGAAATGTGGCGAGAGACATGACCTAGTACGGTAATATTTAGCTGATACTTTGTCACAGTTTTCTAATTTGTATGAAAGCTTATTCTGTTTCTTACTGTATAATAAACTGTTGCTCACAAAATTACATATCTGTGCATACGTAGTTACTATATTCTTCTACTCTTCCCAGTTTAAAAACCCCCAATCTGTATTCAAACAAGGCATATAATAAAATAGTTTCCGTAAGAAAAAAGCAGGGGCAATCTGAATCGTGAGCTTCCGCTCCAGTTAAACCTGTCTGTGCCCTGGGCCTGTACAGGTTTTGCAAACTCTGCACTGAGAAGGTTTTCTCGGTTTGGGGTTTTTTTGCCTTCTGGCTTCTAACGTCTCCCCTGTACTGCTGGCTGAACCAAAGCGGCCCTCCTCCGTCGCCTCACAAAGGGATCCAAACGAGTTTCAGTGAGACTCGGACCGTTTCCTGGACAAATGTGGCTAGAGAAGGGATCCCGTTAGGAACGGCGACGGGCTGAGTGTTGGCTGTGTGTTGGCAGGTCCGGCGCGGCGCGGCGCGGGCCCGGAGCAGCGGCGCCGCGGGAGCAGGTGGTGCCTCCTGGGAGCCGATCAGCCTCGGACGGTCTGCACTCCAGCTGTAAGTTATTTGAACGTGGTAAAGGGAACATCACAGAACTGTAGAGGGCGGAGAGGGACGTGTGCACATGGGCTGAAAACGCTGCCTGTGGCAGCAGGGCCTGCGGAGGAAACGCTGTCCTGAGCCCTGCTTGCACAGGGAATGCTGACGGGAAGCGTTTCTTACCGTATCCCTGCCTTTAGAAACCCCTGTAACTGTATCCGTCATTGGCGTGGAGGGTGAAATATGCTGGTTCTCAAGGACAGGCTGCAGGAGGCAGCCGTTTGCTTTGGCCCCGATCCAGTCAAGCACTTTAAAAGTTCAGCATGCATAAATTCAGCCAAAATTGAAATCCCAGTGAAATCAAGGGGATTAAAACACATGACTAAACGTGGGCATCTGTTAAAGCTCTCTTTGCCTTGGGGTGCCCTTTCTGAACTGAAGCCTTGGGGTTTTTTTCCGAAGCACAATTGTTTAGGGATAATACTTTTTGCTTGGAGTATCTGCTAGGTTAGGTTACCTACGTGTTTGTTGTCTGGTTTTGGATGCTGGATAGCTTTGGAGGAGAGGTTTTCAGGTAATCAAAATAAGCTCGTGCTTCTCTGGCAAAGGAAGAGCAGACACGCTTCAGAAAGGCCAGTACACTTGTGCCGCTTTCCCTCCCCGCACTGCAGTAATGGGGTAATTTAAATGCGAGAAGCCGTTGTTAATGCAGCATTAAACTTCTGAGAGTGATCCTGTTTCTGGTGAGTGATAGGAACAGAGGAGCATGACAGGCTTATAAAGAACTCTCCAAAAATAACAGCTTAAGATTCATTTGGTCTTTTGGTTTGGCATTTTGGATTTCATGCCCTTGGCCTTTGCTGGCTGTGCGGTTCCCCATCTGGAGGGGACGGCGCTGGGCCTCATTGTGGCCGACAAAAGTGGCCGTGTCCGCGCCTGCTGCCGCGCAGCGCGAGGCCGGAGCCGCGGGTGCGCTTCCGCCAGCCCCCGCGCCGCAGCCCCCGCGCCGCAGCCGCAGCCCCCGCGCCGCAGCCGCAGCCCCCGCACCGCAGCCCCCGCGCCGCAGCCCCCGCGCCGCAGCCGCAGCCCCCGCGCCGCAGCCCCCGCGCCGCAGCCGCAGCCGCGCAGGACGGGCAGCAGGGCCTTCCCGGCGCTCCTCACGCAGCCGGGTCACTCGTTTGCTGGCACCCCACTTTTGTGTCAGTGTCAGTGGAAATCGGTGTGGAAAGCGTTGGTGCCACTCAGTAGAGATAATAAAGTTAATATATGATCATAGCTGTCCTGAGAATGACATGGGTAATATTTTTACACATACAAGTGGTACTGAGTCATCAGTGACAGCAGCTTCTCAAAGTAGCAGATGGTGGCCCTAAAAGAAAACATGTTTTTGTGCCTTACCCCTCCCTTTATTCCCAGACCCAACAAAGATAACTAGGTAGTAGCATCTGCTGATGGCATATTTCCTGTTAAACTCACCTGTCCGCCAGAGCTGAGGATGTTCAAACTATGGTGTATATAAGGTACAAAAGGCATAATTAGAATTCTGATGTATCACAAACTCGAGTTGGTTTTAATTATGTAAGACGGACATTTTGGACAGCTGTAAGAAATAATAACAGAATGTAGTGAGCAGAGAGATGATGCCTTTGCTGCCTCCATTGCAGTTTGCACACATGAAGTGCAAAATGTAAATTTTGCCTTATCTGAAGCCGAGCCATTTCCTGCGTGTCGGGCTTGTGTCATTGTTTGCGTCGTTCCCACGGAGGAGGTCAAGCAAGGCTTTCAGAATGGGTCAGTCCCATTTCTCTGCCTGCGAGGGCTGGACCGTGGCATTTGAACCCGGCTCGGGGGCCTGGCGGCCTGAGCGGGGCTTAGATCAGGCTTTGCTGTTCACCGTGCTGTTATCACACGTCCGTCGCTCACTCGCTAATGCTAGAGCTGAGGCTGCGAGGTTATCTCCTCTCCCCAGCGGGGACGCGGGCCGTGCGGGGGGCGGCGCACACCCTGCGCCCGCAGCCGCCCAGACCGCCGGCTCTGCTGTCAGCACAGCGCGCAGGGAGAGCAGACGGAGGTGTTAATAATGGCTGTGGAAACGTAACTTTTATTGTCTGTTCGCTGTCTACAAAGCACCATTCTGCATAGTGATTACCCATTTATTGTACAGTTGACAGCGCACATCAACACACGAGTGCCGGGAGGCGAGCGGCGCGAGCGGCGAGGCCAGCGCACCCGCAGCGACGGGGACGGGCGCCCCGCGACCACCGCGTGCGGTAAGAGAGACGGGACAAAGCGCTTAGCAACGAGCCAAACTGGGGGTGCGGATGGCGAGAGAAAGCGAACGAATGTATCCCATACACAATTTCCAGAGTGATGAAGGGTTTCACAGAGGTGGCTGAGAAGGATCAATATTTTTTCAAACACTTCCGTTTTTAAAACTGTTAAAATTTAATGATAAATAACAGAATCTCACAAATCTTTAGGGGCAAAATGCTCCACATTTATTTACATATGAAATGTGTTTAATACAGTTGTAATGGACATAGTGTATAGTAACATCTGACAGCAGCAAGACTTTTAAGGAACCAAACAATTACTACCGTATATCATGCAGCTATCTATATATACACAGTTTGTTTTAAAAAAAAGTACAAAATTGGTTTTTTAGGGATACATACAAGGTATAAAATGCAAAAAGAAACCAAAAATATAACTCTCACAGAGAACTATATATGAAAGGGACAGTATGGTACCTTTTGTACTTCGTGACGTCAGAGCCACGACTGCAGCGGCCGAGCGAGCCTCGTGGGGCCTGCGCTGGAGCTGGAAGCCCCAGCTGCACCGACACCGCTGGCACCGAGCACCAGCACGTCAGGCCTGAGCACACGGCGCTGGGAAACGCCAGCCCCCGGAGCGAGGGCTAACCAGAGACAACGGAACACATACTGCTGTGTACTCACTCCTATGGAACGTTTAATAAATTACATGACAAAAAACACCCTTATAAACCTATTCCTCTAATTACAACTTATTTGTTAAATCCAGAGCAGCCCAGCCCTTTTGTAACAATTTGAGCTTTGATCACAAGCACCCGATGGCCTAAAAAATCACTTCATGATACACGGTTGTGCAATTACACTTTTCAGAAGTACTTTATCGCTCTAGGGGGCCTGCACCCGTTCTGGTGTTGCCACCTCAAACCAGCACTGCATTTACATACGCAGTGGTACTTTTTCTTACTTTTTTTCCTTTTTTTTAAATATATATCTTTTAAGAGAAAGTTTAAAAGCTTCCTTGAGCATTTAGAAGCACGAGTTCTTAGAAAGTGAGCCTCCCCTTCGCCTGCCGCCCTGCCCCTGCACTACAGCTCACCCTCCTCCAGGGGCGTCCGCATGACAAACAGCTGAAGAGAACCTAAGAACTGCCCCGGCATTCAGAACTCTGATAAAGGGACTACCAGGATAAAAACCAAAACAAAACTGAAGAACCCAAACTTCCCACTAGATACTGATACAAACACATAACAAAGAGTATAAAAGTTATTAGTTTAAATATATACAAACTCTCTTGAACTCAAATACTGCTTCAGTGGGTCTGAGGATATAGACAATGAGGTGACGGGGAAGCTTTTATGCAGAATATATTGCAACAGCCTGAACAGTACTGTTAACACTGTTATGCCTTGAACTTTCTGTAGCAAAAATGTCATTAATATTCCAATGTGGAGAGAGATTTCTGCATCCCAAATGCTCTGATCACTTCTCAGCTGAGCTCATTCTTTTCGATTTGATGAAGGCCATGCCATGTGTTCTCATGTGAGTGTTTAAGGCCGCTTCCGTTTCAAAAGTCTTTGCGCACACTTTGCACCTTCTGTCCGAGGCCGCGCTGTCGGACGACTCGTCCTCCTGACTGGGTTTATTTTCCTGCTGACTCTCCTCCCCAGACCCGTTTTGTTTTGACACCGGCTGAGGCTCCTTCAGCTTGTGCACGATGAAGAGGTGTCTGGAGAGGGACACGTGGGACGTGTAGCAGAGTCCACACTCCCTGCACTGGTACGAAGAGCCATCGGATTTATGCTGAGGAATGTGTTCATGAAACTGGAGAAGATTTTCTGTTGTAAAGCCACAGACAGCACACTTGTGAACTTTGAAAACGTTTATCTTGAGCTTCTTCAGCGGCTGAGTGATTGCGCCTCGCGGAGGCCTGAACTCCAGCACAGGTTCTTCCAGTTTGCGCTTTGGACTGGGAACCTAGAAAAAGCCGTAAACGGTACAGACAACGTCAGCATAACCACGCGGCTCTGTTCACAGCTATTTCCAACTTGCAAACTTCAAAAACTTGCCCTTGGTAGACTCCAGTACAACTTCGATAAATACGAGGTTTGAAATAATACAAGCAAATACATGTTATATGTGTTGGAAAACTAGGGGTTTTCTTTACTATAAATTGCACATAAGATTTGTTTCGTCAGCTCTGATATAGAGCTCCAGTATCTAATATGCTGTATAAACTGAGTAACTGCATCCAGGTCCACACACCGAGACTCGAGCTGTGTACCGAGCGCAGAATACCAGCCTAGGAACTCTGAAGCACTACCTCGAGAACACAGTTTGAATTACTTAGTATTATTCCATGCCTGACATCTGACTTGGCAGCTTATCTCCTGATTGTCAGTAACTAAACTAATTTCTTGCCAAAGAACGGACCAACAGGCACAATTTTTACAAGTAATTAAACTGATCATTTTTATATTCTGGTTATTCTTTGACACGAATATTCCCCAAGAATCCTCTGCATCCCATGTAGCTCCCATATGCTCGGTGATTCCTATGAAGACAATGTATTTAGCTGCAATATTTTCAATGCTTAAATAAGACCACAATATATTGGGCTGAAAGAGTCACGTAAAGGACAACAGTACATCAGGCATGTTCATGTCTCTGCTGTCAGCTTTGGACTTGCCATCACAGGTGAAGTTCTTGAGCCAAAACCCATTAAAAACTGTTGTTAATCTCTGCATGTAACAAGCCTTTGGACAGTGCTGTCATCTTAGTCTTGCCTTCCTCCTAACACTCATCACCAACAGAAGGACAATTCCATTTGAAGGGACCTACACGGATCTCCCAAGTGATTACCTTTGCATCTTCTTTCACTTCCCTTTCTTCCATATTGGTTGATTCAGTCATCTCCTTCACATCGGGGTCTTTAATGCCGTGCATCAACTGAATGTGTTTCTCCAGCATCAACCGCTTGGTAAAAGTACGTCTGGAATCCGGGCAGTGCCTGCATGAGCACAGAGCAGACACACATTCAAACGTCAAGCTTAACAAAGGCCGTAGTATTCTGACAAGTATCAACAGGACCGGCACATAAATCCAGACCGGAGTACGACCTATTGAAGATAGTGACAATGTTTTTCCAACCACTTGGAAGTGTTCTGAGAAACTGATCACAATCACAAAGTAGAACTAGAAATGTTTGAGCAATTCAGAGCAAATGAGAAGTTCTCTGAAGATAATATCCAAAATGGTACAACACGAGTCAGAATAAAACCTGGGAGCATCGAGTTTGCTTGTTGGACCTCTGCTAACGTCAAACTGTACTTTCTATTAGACACTTTCCCAAGTTCTCCTCAATTTAAATGCCATAGGGAAAGCAATCACCTTCCTCGTAGGATGAATTCTAGCTCCAAATGACGCTTAATTCTGCATTCAAATACTTTGTTTGCTTGGAACTAGTAATTCCTTCTCAGGTCCCTTTCCAGCCTCCCAGTAAGCAGAACAAACTGGTCTTCCACAATCTGTGATTTGTTCTCCCACACAGAACCAGCTGCATCACCTTGAAGCCCCTTGTGTGCTTTTGGGAAGAGCCTTTCTGCCGAGCTCCGCTTTGTAACGTGTCCTGCGGGTGTGTGGAGGAAGGGTCGCCCAGCAAGAACTGCAGGGCAGAGGCTAAGCGGCAGTTCTCTCTTGCCAAGTCTCGCTCCTAAGGTTTTTAACTTTTTAAATGCTGGGGTGTGTGGGTTTTTTTAAGACAGTTCTGCAGGCCTTCTGAAATGAAAACTGAGCGCCACCACGCAAATACACACACAACTACCATAGGCTCATAGAATGTCCTGAGCTGGAAGGGACCCACAAGGATCGTGGCGTGAAGCTCCTGTCCCTGCACAGGACACACGCTGTGTCTGCACGAAGAGACACAACAGAAAGTTCATATCTTATCCGACAGATTTTTCTATTAAATTACGTATCACCTCTCCAGCCACTCTAACATTACTAAGGATTTTTAGATGTTACACAGTGTTTTATGTATGAAAAAAACTCTACAAATCCCGGCTTTTGTGGGTGAGAAGCGTGGGCTGTACGTTTGAGAGACTGCGGCAAAGCCAGCCGAGCGCCGCGGGCGCCGTCCCGCAGGCTCAGCGCCGCAGCTCGGGTCCCAGCGCCCCAGCCGCCGGCCGGGCTTCGTGCCTGCAGGGACCCCGTCCGTGGGTCCCAACAGCTGGCTCGGCTGAACGAACGGGACACCGGCTTCTATGTAATCAAGGAAAGAAAGCCAACCAACGGTGTTTATTGTTGGTTTTTACTCTGTTTCTAAATAAATAAAAGTAGAACTTACGAGCACGTATAAACCTTCCTAATGCCTTTGTGCTTGATACGATTGTGACGACATAAACTATGAGATGAACTGAAAGATTTGTCACATTGTCGACACGGATGTTTCTTCATTTGCTTTAAAAAAAAAAAAAAAAAACAGAAGAAAAATACATTAATTACAAAAGCTCAGTAACTGTAGCGTACGTGCACTTTCAGTAACAGGAACGACCCGTCACTTGCCGCGCCGGGCACCGTGTCCCCAGGTCCAAGCCCTGCCCGGAGCACCCGGCCCCGTGCAGAGCCGTGCGGCCCGGGGACTCAGGCACCCCGCCCCAGCTGCGAGCCCGAGCCACGCGCTGCGCGAAGAGCACTGCTTCCCCGAAGAAGCCACGAAGACCAGGGCATTATTTCTGGATCAGTAAAGGCAGAAGAGCGAGAGACTCACTTTCACTGTGAAAGAACCTTCCCTCCCATCCCCAAACTGCGCTTGTGGTTCCTGAGGGAGCTCGTCAGCCACCTAGGCGGGGGTGAAGAGCACATCACGGACACGCTGACAGGGCTCAGAAAGGCGTCAAGAAACGAGAGGTATGGCCTGATGGCATCCTGAGGGACACCTGTTCCCTTCGGAACAGAAGAGGCAGGAAGCGGAACAGGACGAGTGGTCTCCATCGCGTCGCCCCAGCTGCACGTGGCCACGGGACCACCAGGATCTGAAGAAATCACATCTGCAAAGCCGCGGACTATAGAGTGAACAACGTGGTTCTGTCCCTTAAACTCCACCAGCCCCAGCACCCAGTTCAAAGGGCACATCTGATCAGCCTGAGCAGCTGCAGGACAGAACTGGAAGTATTCCCAATCAGGTTTCCTGCTTCCTGTGCAGGTAACTACATTGTTCAAGCTCATATCTGTAATTTTTGCTATTTTGGCAGTAACAAGGAAATTGAAACAAGATCTTGGAAATTAAATCCGAACGCTGGCCAAACAAATCTAATTGAAGACCTTTCCAGATTACTTTTCCAGTTTACTTTTCAAAACCCCTGTCCAGGTCAGCATGCCACACTTGTCACTCAGTATAATAATTCCTGCCAGAATCGAGGTGTCCTGGGCCTCAAGAATAAATGGATTTTATTGGAACCTCACTTATTCTCACCTTCTGAGGAAGTGATAAGCTCCTAAACAATGGAGATGCACAATAATCCACACAGACATTGTAATATTACGAGAGTCAGCTCTAGTGCCTGTTCACCATTAATAATAATAATAATTTAAAAATTCTCAGTCCTAAACACTAACACGCTCAAGGCACAAGGAACTGAAAAACATCCATCTTCCATTTGTGCTCCGAGTGCTGCATTTTGTGTCCATGTTCCTGTTCTCCCCCACGGCTCCGCGCTCAGAACAGCCCCAGCCCCGCCAGGGGGACGACGGAGGCCGCGTCGTCACTGACCAGCAGCTCGCGCAGCCGAGTCTGGAGAGAACGGCGGAAGGCTTGTACAGCAGGAGAAGGGGTGTCTGGCATGGCTGAAGGAGCAGGAGCTGTTACACTGGCATGAGAGACCTTTCGCTATCAAGACCAAAATCACACGGAGTGTGGCGGAAGGAAAGAAAAGCAGTTCTGAAAGGTCGTCTGTGCAAATGCGAAGCAGCTCATTAGGAAACATGAGATGGTAATTTTACCAGAGCTAGTCAGTGCTCTTAGAGGCACAGTACTGCTCAACCTAGACCTCCTTTTCATGTTTAAAGGCCAATTAAATCAACATATTTCACTCCTAAATTGTTACAGGTGAAAACCTGGCAGTGTTTACACACAGTGCGTGCTCATTAATGCTAATACAAGGGTTTGCAGTATGCGTATGACTGCAATGCAGTCAAAGAATTTATAAAATACAACAGAACGTGAAGCCATTTGCACTGCGCTGCACAGACAAGCTCAAGCGAGCAGCCGCGTGTCTGTGCCGAGGCCGCGTCCATGCCGCGAGCGCAGGGCCGTGCTCAGCTGGACCCTGTCCCGCCCACCACACCTGGCAAGGTTCCGGATAGAGACCCAAACCGGATTTGGGAAGCATTAGTTTGAGCAATGGCAGCCAACACCAAAAGAACTGAAAAATCAGTTGTGTAACTGGGTGCAGGATAACCTGGTGTACAGCATCTTGTCTTTACCGGATGAAAGAGGATGTACAGCAATTCCTGCTTAGAAAACATCTGTCCTTTCATAGGAACACCTACACAGGAGCCGTGGGCAGCTCAGCACGTCAGCCCGGCTGAGCGCAGACACACAGCGTGCAGTTCCACGCCAGGAGCTGTCCAGACTGCTCAGAACCACCTTTGTCTGGACCAAGAACTTCCTCTCCAAACAGCACTGTTACGCTCGGGCAGACAGCGAGGCCAAGGCAGCTCCAGCCCTTCCTACCCTAGGGCTGGCTCACGCTCAGCCAGCTCAGGGGACTCAGCCATTGGAACCTGACTGTGCGGCCGCTCCCGGCGAGTCGGGAGGTGCAGAACCCGTCCAGCCAGGACACACACAGCACCTCTGCTCTGAACAGCCCCGTCCAGCCAGGACACACACAGCACCTCTGCTCTGAACAGCCCCGTCCAGCCAGGACACACACAGCACCTCTGCTCTGAACAGCCCCGTCCAGGCAGGACACACGCAGCACCTCTGAACAGCTCTGAACAGCCCCGTCCAGGCAGGACACACGCAGCACCTCTGCTCTGAACAGCCCCGTCCAGGCAGGACACACGCAGCACCTCTGCTGTGAACAGCCCCGTCCAGCCGGGACACACACAGCACCTCTGAACAGCCCCGTCCAGCCAGGACACACACAGCACCTCTGAACAGCCCCGTCCAGCCAGGACACACACAGCACCTCTGCTGTGAACAGCCCCGTCCAGCCAGGACACACACAGCACCTCTGAACAGCCCCGTCCAGCCAGGACACACACAGCACCTCTGCTGTGAACAGCCCCGTCCAGCCAGGACACACAGAGCACCTCTGAACAGCTCTGAACAGCCCCGTCCAGCCAGGACACACACAGCACCTCTGCTGTGAACAGCCCCGTCCAGCCAGGACACACACAGCACCTCTGAACAGCTCTGAACAGCCCAGCCTGGGTCGCTTGCGAGCGCTGCAGCTCCAGACTTGCACTCTGATCCTGCCAAAGCAGCAATCAGAAGTTTGGAACCAACTATCTTCAAATACTTTACATGACAATGGACTTTGTGAATAGGTAATGAATTGTTTAGGTAAGTTTTTAACAAACGTTCTCCATAGATCATTTTAGAGCATTTAACCCACATCTATCATTCTTAAGAAAAATAGTCTACAAATTAATTCCATTATTTATTAGACCCATTTCACATACTTGGTTATCTTATGCTCATTTCTAGTCTCTCTACAATAAAATGTATCCATAGAAGTTTAGTTTTTTAATATAGGAATTTTGAAACTCAACAACTACTGAAAATTTCAAAAGGTCAGCAAGGAAGGTAGCGACTGGCCTTTTATCACCCATTTCTGAGACACGGAGTTGTGTCGCTATTCATTTTAAAATATATATGCCCCCCATTATTTGAGGAACCACTTGAACGGGGATTAAAAATAGCACATAAATGCAAGCAAAGAGACAAGCCTTTAGGCCAGGGTTTGAGTGCAACACTTAACTAATATTTGATGGCAAGGGTTGTTCCTGAAGTAACGTTGCATGTTCTTATTAAACATCGGAAAGATACATATTTAAAGCTAATATTTAGAAAGCATTATCAAGGTGCTACTAACCTTATTTGACGTGCCTCGTGCCACTCTGTTGCAGAGGGGATCAGACTGGAAACCGCTCTCCAGTTCACTCTGCAGTGACACTTCCACTGGGAGGTTCTGTGCTTTTGTTTTTGAAGATGGCATCGATGTGAGATGCATCTGGTCTCACACTTATTTCCTTGCCAGTAAAAGCACTGATGTGTTAATATTTGAACTAACAGGCAAACCAGAGTAGACCGACAGTTTATGTGCTGCTAAAGAGACTGACGTAGACAAAAAACTAAACTATGACTGTATGAGATACAAGATCAGGAACAAGTATTCACTGCGCGAGCATCCCGCAGGGGCTGTGACACGTTGCACGAGTTTCTTTAGAGACCCTGCCCAGCAGAAATGTCAGGAGTATACCTGCTAGGCTCAAAATGGAAGAAATTAACAGCTCATCGGTGACTTCAATGGACAGAAATGCAAAAATTGTCTTTTAAAGCAACTGAGGAAATCAAATGGCGACCACATGATGTCAGCGCTTAGTCTGCTGTTCACGCCCTCAGGCTGTGAAAGGAGACCCAGGTAAGGAAAACGTGGTTCTGCGAATGGTAACGCCTGGTTCTGTGTGTGTGGCTGCAGGGGCTGGCGGTGCAGCAGGACGCCTGCGGGAGGACAGCGGGGCTGCTGAAGGTCCGTCACGGGGCTGTCTGCTTCGAGGCCTCAGGAGACGTTAGAGGTGAGACTGCCCTTTTCAGCTTTTCCACACAATGTTTATAAGCAGAATAAACTAATTTGCACAGCAGCTTTAGACAAAAGCACTGTAATCTGAAGGAACCTCTTGAAATGTGTTATCGTTTACCATAGCATATTAGTATCCTAAAAACAAGAGATTTTCGCGGAGGATGACTGTCTTCGCTCAGACGCTCTGCTCTGTCACTGCGGTGCAGCACAGCACCTCGCTCTGATTCCGCTCCCAGCGCAGGGCGGGTGCGAGCGAGGCCGGGGGCCCAGCACCGCCTCAGCACCGCCGACCTGGGGGTCCTCAGCGCCAGCTGCTGGGAAAGCTGGGGGTGCCGCAGGGACAGCCACTGGAGGCGGATTTAAAGTGAGACACAGGCGTGTACGCTCATACAGCACTGCCATATTTCACTTCAAATCATCTCCAATCCTGCTGCTTTCAACTCAAAATTCAACATGTCAGCGCGCCTGAGGGTGGGCTGAACGTACAAGTGTAAGATCAGAGCAACAGCTTGGCCTCGCGGGGAACCTGCCGTTACAGTGAGACGCCGGGCACCCTCACTGCGCCCACAGAGCAAACGTGCACTGCCCGGCCGAACGGCTCCAGAGAGGGACCCGAGGCACAAAGGAAGGACCGAGAACCCGGATCACACGACATGACTCGGACGACGTCCCACAACACCCTTCACTCTTTCCACCTCCAAGAAATTTTGGTACAGGATGAAGAACCCTACAATTAAGCAAGAGTGCATGGATTTTCTCAATAGAACTATGCAGAAAATGACAAAAACTAAGCAGCCAAAGACAGGCAGATTAAATCCATGTAAGACTGGAGAAGAGTAACCACAGAACTTAAAGGAATGATTTGCAAAAACACAACTGAATTTTGAAAAAAATACTTCATATTTCAAGTTTAATTAACTTTTTCATAATTGAATATTATTCATTTACCTTTCCATGTTCTTTCCTCATGTGAGAGATGTAAACGTCTCTCTGGGTGAAGAGCCTGTCACACTCCCAGCACGTCCAGCCAGGATTGGCCACTTTCTTGGGTTCTGCTTTCTTCATGGGAGAAGCAGACTTCTTCTCCAGCTTTTCTGTTCCGTTGACAGCCTTTGTGTCCTCTTTGTTGTGACCGGCTGAGTTCTGAGTTGTGGGTTTGGTGCTGAGGGGCAGATTTATCCCCAGGTTTGGTGGCCCCTCAACACTTTTCAAAGTTCCATGCATAGACTACAATAAAAGAGAAAAAAAAAGGTACAAAACTAACACAGACATGTACGATTGTCTTGAAAAAATGAAAAGACCATCCAAATCAAAAGCCTTCATTTACTTCTTTGTCACACTATTATCAGATCACATTCTTAACATGATTAAGTAAAGGCAAGGCCTCCCATAAAGAGAAATTAGCCAAGAGCAGTAGCAGCCATCATGCGTGGCTGAAGAGTTCTCTGCAGCGGCTAGGCATTTTCACCAAAAAAAAGACACCGTATGTTAGGTTTAAATTGCTGCTTCCTAAGGAAGAAAAAAGGGCTCACGAAGTACTTAATGTCAGGCTTCGTTTCTCGCTTTACTTACCTACAACAGCTGAGCATGCTCCTTTCAAACTACCTGACTGGAGACTTCTGACAAATTTTGACTTGGCATGTTGGTGAACAAGACAAGAAAAGGCAACTGCGCTGTTCAGCACGTAGCAGTGTTAGGCCCGGCCTGACTCCAGGCTAGGGGCGGCCCAGCCGGGGCGGCAGAGCTGGCAGTCCCCGGCAGCAGGGGCAGCCGGGCGGAGTGCGGCACACGCCGCAGCTCTCGGCGCTGACGCTTCCTCACCCGCATTTAACTGAACACTGAGGAGAAGGGAAGGAGTCCTCCGCCTCCTCCTTGCCCCGTTTCTGAGCCGGTGTCGCAGCGCGGGGTACCTGAGCCTGCCCAAAGCTGACTGGTTCGGGAAGCGTGGGCGGCCGCTGCGCGGCTGAGCAGAGCGAGCAGCCGCTTCACACGCGGTCCAACGTGCGGCCCGCGGCCAAGGTCTGATCTGCAACACCAGCCATCCCTAACGTAATTGTTGTTCCTACAGGTAATCTCAGAAACAACATTCAATACATTCTTGATTCTGAGAAAGCACAGATTCAAATCCAATACTCCAGTAAAATCCTTCATTATGAAGTTCTTTCAGAAATCCTGTGGCTTCTGGGACGACCTGCTGGCTCTACAGCAAATATCACCCTGATCTGTGGAACGTGTTTGTCTATTTAACAACTTCTAAAAGAAAAGTCACTAATCAAAAACCCTAAAACGCTCCTGAGGAGCGGCGCGCGGGCCCAGCTGCCTGGCTCCAGAGCTGCCTGGCTCCAGAGCTGCCTGGCTCCAGAGCTGCCCGAAGCTGTGCGGGACGGGCGCGTCTGCTCCAGCGTCCCTGCGGCCGGACACGCAGACAGAACCACCGCCTGTGGACATGGAGGGTCCTGCACTTCCAGGCAACTGGAAATCCCATCCCAGCTCGTAAAATGTGCGTGCTCAACTTTCTAAATGTCTTTTAAATCCAATACTTGAATTTCAAGTTCTTATTTGAAAAGAACCAAAAAGCATCAGAGCATGGATGGAGCCACTGATCCCAGCACTTCCCACCCGCAGGACTGGGAGCGTTACCTCTCCAGCCCAGAGCTCCACACGGGTTCCCACTGGCTCTTGGAAACGTTCTGGAACCAGATGTTACGGGAAAACGAGACTTAGCTTTGCCAGTAAGAAACATTCGTATCTGCAGGAATTATTTGAGGTTATTTTTGGAGCTCTAAATGACCTCAGGAGGTTCCTTCTGTCCCTTTCTGTTCTACTCTGTTTCCATCCAGGCCTCCTCTGTGTTGATGGCTTACGTCTAGCCAACCACCTAACTGGGTCTGTGCAGCAGGGCTGAGCGCTGCCCCCGTCGGGCACTCCTCCCCTCCCTGAGTCCTTTTCTGTTTACACCTACACCCAGTCACTGCTCTTTTCATTCCCCCTTAACTGAGGCCCAATTCCTGCTTCTCCGCTGCTGTCCCCACTACGATACACACGTCCCAAATGTAAAAGCACTAGCAATCCTGAATGAAAGCAGTAATACTGTTGCTGCACGTTTATGTTCTAATCCTCTAATTTTGTTCTCAAAAACGTCTGAATAATTTATAGTGAAACATGCCAAAAAGCACTAGCTGAAATACTGGCATGGAACACTAAAGCCAAAAGAGAACCCTTTACGGTACCTGTAAGACGATTCTCACAGTAAACGTGAACTAGCTCAGAAATAAAGAAAGTGCCTGGTCCTTGTATGTCTGAATGTCTCGGGTCAGCCCTCCCCTGTCTCCTCCTCGAGTTCAAGACTGGCCTGAAGACCAACTGCCTTCCCAAGGCTTGTGGTCTTGTTCCCAAGACGACTCCAGACATTGCTGAGGTGACAAGCGCCACAGTTGAGACTAAATTGCAAAAGGACGCTTACAGCAGACAGGAGAGACGTCTGGTTTTCCACTAGTCTGTATTCAAATGGTACCAAGTCTCATGTGTTGCTGCAAGAGAAACCCCTGAATTCAGCTCCCGTTCTGGATTGTAACTCTGTGCAACGGTGTGAATAACTCAACTGTTACCAGGCGCCAGATCACGTCAACAAGGCCTAAGAAATTTCAGCACTGCTGACAGATTTGGTATATATAAAACAAGGTAAAACAGTGTATTTAAAATACACGGCTAACAAATTATAGCCAGGGGACTGCTGATTCTTAGTAACATAATTTGCAACGATGACGGCAAATCTTCAGTTATAAGGTTATTTATGAGAAGACCCACCTCGAGTCTTTTAAAGCATGCATGTGTTCGGGTTCGTACGTGAACACACCAATAACCTCCACATCTACGCAAGAACCATTGCGGCTCCTCCTGGGGCGTTCTGAACATCGAAGGTTTGACTCTCCAGTGTCCTAAGCATTCTCAGCTCCTAACAACTGGAGTAACACTTAGATACTGTAAACGAGGATCAGTACTTATTGGCATCGGACTATATCCATCATTATTTTGATCAAACGGCCTATTGAGTGCAATACACTGAGATATTCCTAGGGTACCAAAATGAACATTCATACAGACAAACTGGGTTAGTGATTACATGACAGATATGCTGAGGATCATATGAAATATAACATCGAACAATTGAGAACATTATTCAGAGATTACTCTCTTGGCACTGTTAATATCTCTTTCAGCAGAGCCCTTGTTACTCTGTGCCTTTTTACAGTATTTTCTCACAGCATATATTGCATGACAAATGTATCTACGAATGAAACAAGAGAAGATGCCCACACACCTTGATATGATCCATCATAAGCTGTTTCTGTGCATACAGAAGAGAACAGTCTGGACACTTGAAAACAGACACCTTCTGGTTTTCAATGTGCTGATCAAAGTGGCGATAGAGCAAAGGTTGTAGAGTAAACACAGTGTCACACATAGAGCATTTATATATTATTCTAAAAACAGAAGTACAATAAACAACATCAGTCATGTTGATGATCTATTTGCAAGAATCATGATGTTAACTGTTTTCTGAGCAGAGATCTGACATGTTCAAGCAATCATTTCACACTGCCTGAAAAACGTTAATATTAAACCAATTCAAAACATCCTCCAACTTCAAAATACAGGAGCAGTACAAAACCCAGAAAAACAGAACAAAAATGGTTAAAAAGTGCAAACAACAGCATATGGCAGTTACACGTGCAACACCAACATCTGCGCGGGATGCTCTGGGGGGACTGTGGTTTCTGAACTCCCTTTACAACCAAAGGACAACACTCCTGTTTCGGGTTGCAAAGGCAGTATGTTTGAAGGGAGCGAG